>NC_136489.1:75030820-75063320 GCF_053919585.1 Euprymna scolopes | reverse complement strand
CTACCCGACTACAGACGGGTGTATATATATATATATATATATATATATATATATATATATATATATATATATATATATATATATATATATATATATATATATATATATACATACATACACACACATATGCATATACATACATATATATATACACATACACACATATACATATAAACACACACACAACAGACATACACACATACATACATATATATACATACCCACACATACATATATATATATAACATATATATAAACAACATTCGGACATCCATACATTTTTGTAATCTATATTGTTACAACAATTCTATACGAGGCAGCCTATTCTAATAGTTCAGAAATATACATGTATATACATACATCTACATACAATAGATACAGAGATACATCCACATACAAACATACACACAGATATATAGATACAGATATATATATAAACATACAAACATACATGCATACATGAAATACATTTATACATACAAACTCACACAGATATAGACATATACATATATACATGCATACATGTACCGTGCCACCAAATGATACATCTAAAGTAGAAACAGACATGAATACATTTACTATATAAATTCACTTTTTCTATCAAATTCGACACGTCTAGTTATGTTTCATGGCCCCATCCGCTTGTTACACTTTCCTAAGTTGTAGGTTTTTACCGTAAAAATTGACACTACGTAAAAAATTTGGGTGATTACAGAAACATGTATGCACATATGTAGCTATTAATGTTTGTATAAATAAAATTCATATATATATATATATATATATATATATATATATATATATATATATATATATATATATATATATAATCGTGCATAGAAATGTTTGTAAGTGTGCGTGTAAATTGTTTATAGATTTACTACCACGGCATTGCATGGCCATAACATACACTTAAAAAGTATACTTTCGTACAACAGTTTTTCGAGCTTCCCGTGTGTGTGTGTGTGTGTGTGTGTGTGTGTGTGTGTGTGTGTGTGTGTGTGCGTATATACGGTTAAATATATATATATATATATATATATGTATATATATAATCGATTACATACATATATAATCGCTTAGATACATACTCTCATATATATATATATATATATATATATATACACGCTTACAGAAATATATAAAGAAACCTGTTTTTTATATCCTTTTTACGCCAAATTTTACACAATTATAATCATGTACTTTATCCATATGTATATAATTACAAGTTATTGTTTACTAAAATGACCAGAAAACCGATAAAAATAAACTGATAATGAATTAATTGAAATTAATGTTTAAATACTATGCAAATTAGGTAGATATTTTGCAGGTGAATAAAATTCAACGATCAATACATAACGCAGTTGTAATGTCTTTTTAAATCAATAGAAAAAATAGTTTTGATTACGGATATCAATACACAAAAAATTATAGCAGTATATATGAGATGTATGCTTACATGTGTAGCAACATCTTACTGACACATTTGTTTTATCATATGGGGTTCGCTTGTTTATCGGCATTGCTTTTAGGCAACATGTATGTGCGTCGTTGTCATTTTTAATATAGTGTACAATACAATATATACAAATAAATGTGGCGTATATATATATATATATGTATATATATATATATATATATATATATATATATATATATATATATATATATATATTTGTGTGTGTGGTTGTGCGGGTTGATGTGTATTGATGTGTGTACGTGTGAGCATGCGTAGATGTAACATTTTATGTCCCCTCCAAGTTATTACTATGTAGCATTTTTTGTAGCGATACGCATTTTTTAGACAAACCGCTTACACTGTTTTTCCCCACTTATGAAACATCGACTAAAGAATTGGTTACAGTTTACAGGTTTTTCTGAAGTTGCAAGGATATTAAACTAGTGTCAATTACAAAAATAAATAATATGCACTATAAAAAAGTAGTTGAATATAAGTTTTACATTACCCAATACTAATGGTCTGTCTCAACTAACAACTTTCTGTACACAAAATATAAATACGCCCATACAATTTGGATTTTCCTTTTAATTGAGCACCCTGCTGGAATTCTTTTTCTAAAAAAACTAATCATATATATATATATATATGTATATATATATATATATATATATATATATATATATATATATATATATATTCGCATCCTCAGATTATAATGTCTCGCGGTGTTATAACTCTCATATGTGCTACTCCAGTACCTATCTAAAGCCCGGGTGTAATTATCAGTAGATCTATTTACTAGACAAATTGGAAAAGGCCCATCCATACAGATACCGGAAATGCTTTCTGACAACATTGACCACCATTCTCACAGTGCCCTATTTGTTGTCTTAGGCAGTAGTGGGCGGTATCGATTACCAAGACGGGAAATGGAGTTTTACATCATCATCCTAAGAAAGAACTGTGTCGGGGTATCACATACATTCATTGTAGCTAAACCATCACCCATCTCACACACACACACACACACACACACACACACACATATATATATATATATATATATATATATATATATATAAGATCTGTTTTACGGTCTCACTGATTATTGATGGACACCTTGAAAGATTGAATATGAACTTAAACGCAAGTAATATCTATACTCAGTAGATAAATGCAAATTCTGGATTTAGATATACTATACGGCTATATTAAGTTTCATAATAGATTGTTTTGCTTTAGCTGGGCACTCTCTAATAAATCCTTTACAACACATAAAGTCTATGGTTGTTTCAGACAATTACATGCGACACTTAAAAATTGAAATAAAAACCGTACATTTTTCTGACAATATATCGTAAGATATCATTTAAAATAATACTTGCATTAATGCAAGTTTAGCTTAATTATTTACCTAAAATGGAATGTGTTAATATCGTTAATTAGGAGATTTTCTGTTGATTTACGGGTGTGAATAGGTTTACTTACAACTCCCATTTAGGGTTAGTGTAAACTTTATAAAATATATTTTGGTCGGCTTGCCATACGGATTCAATATGTGTTGTATTACACAGATTTTTTAGAGAGAGACCTTGGACACTCGAACTTATGTTCACGAAATATTTTTTTGAAACCTTGTTACTTTTACAAATAATTTTAAATGTTGATAACTATCGTTGTTCTTAATGATGAACAGCAATTATTTTTACATAATATCTCTCGATAAAATACGCTGGCCACTAATTAAGGAACATTATCTATTTATAGCGTCGCAATAATAATTTTTTACTGTCTAAATAATTAGAATATACCAATGAAGGAGGTTTATTTTTCATCAAATTTATTCACGTAATTAATCCTGACTTATAAATTTTGTTACTTTTTTTCTAACTTTGTAAGCAATTACTTACTCAATTAGATCCAAATAAATAGTTCATCAATTTCACAGTATAATTAAACTGTGGATTTTAATCTATAAATTTACCATCAGTTCCTTTAGAGCATGTTAACTAAGATTGTTTACAATTTATTTTAATCGAAAAAAATTGGAAGTAATTTCTTTTAAAACAATTTACAAGTTAGAATCAGGATTTAGTAATAATTCTAATGATTTCAAATAATAATCAAGACAATTCGAAGAGCTCCATTTAATTAAATAAAAATCGAGTAATTTAGATTCCTCGCTATGGGAAAGAATGTACGCCTGTATATGCGTGTATACTCATAGTTTTTTTTCCAGAACCTAGCTTATTCTTTTTCAATTTTCTTAACACTTTGTTAAAACTTGAGGGTTAGGTATACTACTGGATGCCATGCTATTTCATACAGCTCGACGGACACATTTTTAAAGATTATAACCGTCCACTCAAATGCAATGTTAGAATCGGACTTCCCCTTTGTTCACCGGACATATTTACAGGAAGGTGTAGACATTCTTTTAAATCGGTTAAGTTGTTACAATCATTAATGTATAATGGAGATATTCCTAATATTCAATTTTTTTACTGTCATGAATCAGATCTTGGAATTTCATTATTTTTCCTTCGCTCAATTTAACCCGACATCATGGGATAGAATTATTTCTGTCTTTACAGTGTATTTATTTCTCTTCCCATATAATTATGTTTAATTTAATGTGTGCAATGAAAATTGCATTACTAATTACTGTACTGTACGTCTTAACTAATTGTCAAATACCAAATTATTTGATTATTGTAATTACAAATAACCTTATCATAAAATGTTACTTTAAATAAAAATTTGTCGTCGGATAACACATACACTCCCTCATATATATATACATATATATATATATATATATATATATATATATATATATATAATCATCCACATACAATACTGTTTCGCTATTTCAAAGCTCATCAGCGTCTTCCTTTATCGTTGAAACCGTCTATCCGGTTCCGGTTTACCCATCCCGATTTCAAAATTATGCGCATGTGTAAATAAATAAAAAGAAAGGGATAAAACCTGTTGTTTTTTTAAATCTGGTATTTAACTTGATTGGTTATTTTCTAATTTAATGTATTTTTAAATTAATGTATACATTTTATTTTCTACACCCGTATTATGAACAAAATTATTATCAATCTATATATCAATATATGTTAAATTGTCCGTGTGTGTCAATGTGTGTATTTTCCCTAGCAAACTACTCTGTCAATTGTTTAGTCTACAGATTCGAGGTTTCTCATAAGATTAGAAAAGTCTTTTTAATCATTTTTCGGCCAGAAATTTGGCGGTCAAAGAGTAACAATCCAACGATTTTACATTTAGAATCCTAACCAAACTCCTCCGCCAATTTCGAGTTTAAACACTTAAAATTTTACATGCAGGGTACGTGGACATTGTTCATAATTTTTAATTTGATTTAAGTCCTAAACTATAAATGTTAAAATTTGGGTCAAAGCTTTAAAGAATTCGATCTCTGCGGTCTCTACCCAAATTATTCAGGCAATTTTAGGTTTAAACATTTGAAGTTTTACATAAAGTATATTGGGACATATTGCAAGCTTTTTAATCGGCTTTTGGCCGACATTTTCTAACCAAGGGATCAAGGTCAAACAATGGACTTTTTGCGGTCTCGAGCAACTATTAAGACAATATTGGGTCTAATCAGAATAACCAGATATAGAACAAGGCTTTTTAATCACTTTTGGGGCGAAAATTAAGCAGCCAAAAAGTAAAAGTTACAAGAATTGACCTTTTTAGATGCAATGAAACTCATCCGTCAATTTTTAATCGTTTTTTTTCTGAACACATGAAATTTTAGATATAGGTAACCTGGACATGAATTACACTTTTTAATATATATATATATATATATATATATATATATATATATATATATATATATATATGTGTGTGTGTGTGTGTGTTGTGTATGTGTATGTGCATGTAAATTTCTAACCAGTGCGTAGGGCCCGAGCAAAGCCAGGATAAACTGCTAGTAAAAAAAATAAAACTGAAATTATATTTGTAATTAGTTTGCGCTTAAATAAAACATCATCATAAAGTAATTATTTCCCACTGGTCAAGTCACAGCCACAAAATAATGCGTAGAACCAACTGATTGAACGAAAAATTAAAGTTTGGGGAAAATATGTTCAAACTATCAAAATTTAATTAAATAAACATAAGATGTCAATCGATTTGTTACAACCTCACCAGTATGCCCTATATTTAAAAATTCAGGTGATAAGTCATCTCCCTCTCAGTACAGACCAGTAAGTCTCCTGTGTGTCATGAGTAAGTGGCTGGAATCCATATTAAATAGAGAAATAGTCAACCACCTCAGCAGAAATAACCTTCTTAGTGACACGCAATATAGTTTCCTTTCTGCACGATCTACAGCAGATGTGCTAACGGTTATATCTCATAGGATTAGTGAATCTCTTGACAAAGCCTTGCTTTCTAGGGCAATTGATCTTAACATATCAAAGTCCTTCATTAAGGTATGGCATAAAGACCTACTTCACAAGATGTCCAGGTAAGGTATAACTGGAAATGTTTTCTCTATAATTAAATCATTTCTATCCGATAGGGTTTTAAGAGTAGTGGTCGATGGACCAAAATCAGAGGCCTGAAGTATTAATGCTGCAGTCCCTTAAGGGTCCATTCTGGGCACAACTCTTTTCCTGATCTACATCAATGATCTGCCTTAACACATACTTAAATCATTCGTTGAAATCCCTGCTGATGACACGACCATCTACGGCAACACATCAAAGGCTGTAGTTCTCTCTGATTCTCTCCCCTCTGATCTCGAGCGTGTGGGGGAAGACGTGGCTGGTAACCTTTAATGCATCTAAAACCAAACTCATATCTTTACATCATCAACGCTCTGATCCCCATCTGTGACCAATTGAAATTGATGGCTCTCGTCTAAGAAATGCCCCTTGTTTTGACAAGCTTCTGGGCTTGACCTTTACTCTTGATCTGAAATGGAACACGTACATCCAGTCGGTTGCCAATGTCGCTGGAAAGATTGTGGGATCCTTCTACCACTCCAGAAAATATCTCACTACTTATGCAATTCTCTATCTATATAAAAGCCAAGTAAGTCCAAGGATGGTTTAATGCTGCCATACCTGGGCAGGACCTTCTAAAAACCACCTATCCTGCCTTAACAGAGTACAAAATAGATCCCGTGGCTTAGTGGGGGATGCCGTTTTCTCTTCTCTACAACCTCTCTTCAATAGAAGAGACGTTGCGAGCCTATCCTTGTTTTATCTTTATTTCCATGGCAGGTGCTCGTCTGAACTCGAATCTCTGGTCTCCCCTCGCCAATCATTTACCAAAAAACACCCGTCTAACTGAATCCACTGTCAAATATTTTCCCCACTCTTTATCTGTGTCTAAATCCAAACGTAGATTCCATGAACAAAGCTTCTTTCTAAAGAAGTGCACGCATGTGGAATTCTGTTCCGTCTGTCTGCTTCCTACCTAAATTCAACCTGGATGTCTTCAAGCCTAACGTAGACAAATATCTGATGAACCGCCCCCTTAAGTAGGCACTTCATTAAATCTCCACACTAACTTGTTGTACTTGCAATAACCCTTATCTCTGAGTGGCTTCCGACTTTGATAAGTAGTGACCACCTTGTAAAATATATATATATATATATATATATATATATATATATATATATATCGAGCACCCGAAAATTAAAAGATGCACATAAAGTTATGAACAGTACAAGTACCGAGCAGATCCGGGCTGAACTGCTGGATAATAATAATAAAAGAAAATATTTAACTATGAACACATAATAGTTATTATTGTGAGTAGATTTTTTTATGTGTTCATGTATACATATATATTTTTTGTTTAATGTTATGTGTATATATACCTTTAGTTATATACACACGCACATATATATATATATATAGTACTTTTATTATTATTGTTGTTATTATTATTGTTTATTATTATTACTAGTATAATTATTTTCTTCGATATGCGCACGTCCCAACAATATGTCAGACGTCGCCTTTGAACATTGAACGACATGTGCTAAGCCGTTGCTCGTAACAAGAGCCGTTTCATTATCAAACGCCTTTTCCTTTAACTGTATGGAGCAGATAATTGGGCCTCACCTCAGTGAGGGGGGCTGATACGCGAACAAGCTTTAGAGAGGAAGGCCCCGAAACGGTGTGTATTCTCTCCTGATGACTTAATAGTATCTATAAGACGAAATACCCCCAAATATGACTATATAAAGTTTTAAAAGACATGCTATGAAATACCCCCCAAAAGCGCCATCCTATAAAAATCAGACGAGGAAAGCCCTGTGAAGGCGCTTTATCTCTCCCTTGACATTGACTTTATCAAAAAAGAAAACAGCTAACACACATCAGTATATACAAGCCAATAAGGTAAGCTGTTTCTCTCAAATACAGCATCTTCTGCTGTTCGCTTGCTTCATAGCGAGTTTCTACCGGTAGTAATTTTTATGCAATATTTTTTTTTATTAATATAACAAAACATATAATCGTACAATAAACGTGCAATCACATAGCATTTTGTCAAGAAAAAAAAACGAAGAAAGTAAAGAGTGTATCTGGTAAATCCTATGTCAGTTTGCTTCAATTTCTCAAATGAATTTCATGCGGTAATTTTAGCCAAACAAAATAGCAGTTAATTTTTCTTCGTATTTGGTTTAACAATTTTTTAAGTATTTTATTGTATTAGACTCCGTAGTTGCCAATTTAAAGGCGTTAGAATTACTTGTAAATGTGTATTACTACTTTGAAAATTATGTAAATGATACACATTTTGATAAACGTTATAGCTGTTGAATTATAAGTGAAAAACGAGGTTTGAGCAATGTCCGAAGTGGCAATCGTGATGAAACAAACAATTATTGTTATAATCACAGAAGGCTCCGTACGGAGGATTGACGCTGTATATATATAACCACGACTGTTGGTGAATTTTCGACAAAATATCGACTATTTTATCTCCGCGATACATATATATATATATATATATATATATATATATATATATATATATATATATATATACATATATGTATATATATATATATACATGTATATATATATGTTTTAATAGACACTGGAACTGAAATACGCGTGATACTACCACCACAAAATCACGAGACTACGCCACAGCCTTACAACCTACAAGAAGCTAACGGTATAAAAATACCAACTTACGGAGAGAAATCATTGAATATAAGTCTCGGCATGCGATCAAATTTTTTGTGGAATTTTACCTTATCCAGTGTATCAACACCAATATTGGAAGCAGCTTTTTTAAGCCAGATTCAAACTTGTATGTGGATGTGACTAATCACACGTTAACACACATTAAAATCAAGATTTCGGCAAGAGAAACCATCTCGAGATATTAGCCTACTGCAGGCAGCTGTGCCTTACCCGAGGACACGTATATTCGCCAGTTACTACGGAAATATCCACAACTCTCACAACCATTAAAAAATATAGATACCATAAAGCATAATGACAAGCACTATATCAGAACAACGGGATAACCTGTCGACGCCATCCCCCAAAGATTGAACCCGATAAATACAAGATTGCGAAAGACGAGTTTAAACATATGTCATAGCAGGGTATCATCCGACCCTCGTAAAAGTGTTTGATCTTCCCCTCTCTACATGGTGCAAAATTTAGACGCTACATTTGGCGCGCTTGTGGCGATTTAAGAGAATTACATTCGAAAACAGTCCCGGATAGATACCTTATCCCACATATCCACGATTTCGCCATCGGACTGCAATGTGCCCTATATTTTCTAAATTGGAGCTCGCAAAAACGTACTACAAAGTTCCAGTGGCAGAAAAAATACATTCATAAAGCTGCACTTACCACATTATTTGGTCTTCGCACAGATGCATTTTCGAAAGAGAGTCGCCTGACAAATCTTTCAAAGTCTAATAGACGAAGTTCTTAAAGGTCAGTCATTCATATTTGCATATATAAATTATGTTCTAATTGTGTGTGTTTTTTTTTATTTCACGTATGAGTCACCACTTATCAAGACCCTAAGTTCACCTGAGGATAAGGGTTATTTAGTGTCCAGAAGTCTATGGGACAATATTGAAATTTTCGTTATTAATGGAAATTTGACAGGTTGTATTAATTAAGGGGGCAGTTCAAGAATATATTTATGTTGGAGTTGAAGACGACAATGTTGTAGTCATCTGGGAAACAGGCAAACGGAAGAGAGTTTCACTGGCATGCAGTTCTAATAAAGAAGCATTGATCGTTAAATCTACGTTTTATTTAGGCAAAGTTAAAAAGTGGTGAAAGTTATTGACAAAGGTTTCATCTAGACGAGAGTTTTTCGAAAAAGCTTGGCGAGTGGGAACCAGAGATCGGTGCTCAGAAAAGCACTTGCCGTGGAAATAAGGATAAAACAAAGACTGGCTCGCAACATCAATTCTGTGGGAAAGAGGATGCAGGAAAGGGAGAAGGGTATCCCCTACAAAGCTACGAAGGCTATTATGCACTTTGTCAAGGCAGGCCAATCTACTTCTAGTAGCTCCTGCCCAGGTGTACGTACTTCGCTTTTATATAGATGGAGAATTGCATCTACTGGAGCATTCGAGAGGTCCCATTATACTTGGCACCAGATTGGATGTACGGGTTCCATTTCAGATCAGATGTAACGGTCAAGTCCAGAAGCTTGTCTAAATATGAAGCTTCTCCAAGACGAGTTCCCTCCATTTCAATTGATGTCGGATGGGGATCTGGTCGTTGATGATATAAGGATATGGGATTGGTTTATATGCATAAAAGTAAACGGAAAGAGAAGAAAGAGAGTTAGACAGAGAGAGGGAGACAAAGGGAGAGAGACCGGAACAACATGGAAATTTTCTTTTATTATTGCATTTATAGGTGTAATTCATATAATAATGAAACAATACTACGTTTTTTTTTAAGTAAACATTTACGCTAGAAGGTGAAATTTGGTTTTATATTTACTACATTTTATGCGGATGGTCAAACAGGGGAAGCCTTCCGTGAGAATTTAGTAGTGATATATTTCATGAAAAAATATCAGTGGCTATCGGCATCAATTATTAAATATTTAGAATTAGTTCGTTTTATTTGTGCTGACTTAAAACAACTGAATCGATGTAATATAATTATGAAGTAGTATACGAAATCTTCATACGTATTTTACAATGAGTCGTACATATGTACACACGAATTAAAGAAGTGCGCTCATTCGGTGTAAAACGAGTATAAGAAATACGGAATTTTTATTAAAAATAATAATCTATTGAACTGGTACGTGGAAATTACTAATGTATCTCAAAATAACGAAGATATAAGCTAATAATGTAATTTATTATAGAGAATAGTTTCCGAATAAAATTTCAAGTTTCTTTATAACAGTAAATGTAGAACCATCTTTTTCTACAAGAAAGTAACCAGATATCAGCGAACGCAGTACACTCCAACATAAATTAAATGGGTGTACCTTCGTCATCAGGACAATAGCATAATGGTTATAAGTACTGAGAATCTGACATAATTGTTTTATTTAATAGTATGGGTGAGAAACAGGCTGATTACATTGGACTTGAAGAAAACCATCTGCTTATTAATATGAACGAAACAAAGCTGAACAAATTCTACTTCTAAGAAAGAAGCTTTTTTCATGGAATCCGGGGTTAGATATAGGAGCATATAGATAATAAGAAAAAAATAATAATAGTGATGATAGCAAAGTAAGGTTTCCTACCAAATGATTGCTAGGAGTTGCGATAGATTAGAATTCAAATGATCACTTTCCCTGAAAATAACGATAAAACAGACAAAGAATAGCGACGTCTTTTCTGTGGCAAAGACGTTGCTGAGAAGAGAAAAGAGAATAATCTACTAAGTTACAAAGCCTGTTTTTTCTTTAACTCTATCAAGACAGGGTGTATTTGGCTCTCATAAATGTGTATTGCATCTGCAAGGAGGTATGCACTGGAACGGTAAAATGATACATCAATTTTCTCCGGCGACCTTGGCAACATATTCTGTATATGTGCCTCATTTATCACATTGCATAGTAGATCGCATCCAGAAGCTTGCCAACACATGGTGGTTTTCAAACGACGAAAGCCATTCATATCAATTTTGTCGAGATTGGTTTTAGAGCGTGGAGACTGAAAAGAGAAAAGCTTGGTTTTAGTTGCATTCAAATTAACAAACCTATTTTTTCGCATTGCACCACGAAACATATAGAAACAAAGTGATCTTGGTCATTGCAGGTTTGGGAAAATTTTCGTAAATGCTAAGGTTGTCTACATAAAAATTAACCAATGATCAAACTATATGATTTAGGGGATTATTGATGAAAACCAGAAAGAGTGTTGGGTCTATGACGGAACATTAGTAGAAACCCAGCGTTGATACCATGAGTCTCTGATTTATCTATCTCTCTATCTATCAATCTCTCTCTCTCTCTCTATATATATATATATATATATATATATATATATATATATGTTTGTGTAATATATATATATAAATATATATATATATTATATAAAATAGAGCTATAGCAATATATCATTCTGTCTATGTAGCTATATATATATATATATGTATATATATATATATATATATATATATATAGAGAGAGAGAGAGAGACAGACAGACAGACAGACAGACAGACAGAGGGAGAGAGACGAAAAAATATCATCTAAATTATGTGGTTATCAATATCTCGTCTTTATTTTAAGTCTTAGTCAGGAGAATTTCTTTTAAGAAATTCCAGTTAAAATTCTTGTGCTTTATGTTCTTGCTAGTATATTAGTTTGCTAAACATTAGAATTTCTAAAAACTGTCTATATAAATTATTGTTTACCTTCAATCGCATAATACATTACATATTCTGAGTGGGTATTAACCGTCGTTTCTGAGAACACACCCATATCAAATATTAAACCATGGTTCACATTGTCGAACCTCCCATAAATTTACTTATAAAAAAATCACCCAATATCTTTTCTTGACATATTATAATAAATTCCAAAAAATATCTATAGCATTAATGTTCGTCTAAAACAAATGCTTCTTAGAAATAATAAAAAACTAAAACAATCAGTGTAATTAGTTTCCGCCTCGGGTCGTTCAGATTTTTAGTCCAGAATATCTTGGCGAATAACATACATGAGAACCTCTTTGAAAATGTCTAAATAGCTAACATATTTCATATTAAATACAAAGTCGACAGTCATACAAATATTTCCTGGAAAAATAAGGAAGCATCATTTCTAACAGACACCCCTTCTAGAACGCCTACACTTTTTACCCAATAACCCTAATAATACAACCATTTGTAGCACTGTATGCATATTATAGATATTGATAATCATCAACAAAATATTTCCAAAAACGAAATATCTCATGCAAATTACTGTCTTATTGTTGTGTTGTTCCATCATAAAGGGGATCGTGTGTGATCGTCTAGTGTTCAGTCTATTAAATTATATATTCATATGCCGTTGTGGACGTGTGCGTGGTACATGTATTTTAGTTTAGACATACCTTCTGCGTCGTCGATGTTGGTCTATCTGGATTCATATCGTGTCTTGGAGGGAGACTGGTACCTGTTTGGTCGAAGATTCAATCACTCCAAAACGATGAATTGGTTTTATAGTTTATTTTCCTTTCCAGATTTCTCGCAGAAGGATGGAAACTGAATCTCTTGATTTCGTGGTTCTCTTGGTCTCATTTCTACACACGTCAGCGCCGCCCCCCCCAGTGAATGGGAGGAGACGTCTTTGAAGCCGTCCATCGCCTTTTGAGTTCAAATCAAATCTCCTCGATTCAGCTAACCCGATCACGTGATCACACGCAATCCGGTCAGCTGATCCTGACTTCCGGTCAACGTGTCTCAATATAATTTACCCCCCCTCCCTCGATACATTATACGTTAATATCATATATGTTTTTATCTCACACAACATGCGGTCCTGGATATGACTTTAAACTATATCCGATGGTGAGGCCCCAGCTTGGAGGCTTTGGAGAGCGTAAAGCCACCCGTTAATTGTCATTGCTCCCAAGTCGACTATGATCCGGACTGGTAGTACCCGTTAGGTTCATAACTATGGTTTAAATAAAAGCCAACTTGAAAAAACAAAATTACTCTAAAATCACTGGATTCGGCAATTATGAGTCGCCATTTTTTTCTTCTCAAGCAATCAAACCTTACAATGCAAACACAGCCGCTACTCAAGTAAGTAACAATTTTTCTTACATGATGTTTTCATAATTCTTAAAATTATGAAGCTGAGTCTTGTTAGCATTGGATGATACCATGCATTTATATGCCCAGTCCACCACGAACCTGAAGTATTCGGTCCTGGATATAACATTAAACTATATCCGATGGCGAGGCCCCCAGCTTTGATTGCCATTGCTCCCAGGTTCAGTCTGACCCGGACTAGTATAACTTGTTAGGGTCAAAACTATGGGTTAAATAGAAATATACTCTATTAAAAATTGTTCTTCAAAATCACTGGATTCGGAATTAAATAACCTGAAAAGGTTGATATGACGTAAAACAAAAACAACCAACCAACCAGAAGTTTGCATTTAAGTTTACAGCTATTTCGTAGATACATGCCATTTGTTTCCATCCTTGTATCTCTAAAAAGGTGCGAAGTCATCAGTAATTATACACATGTTAAAGATATTGGGGAGAATTTATTCATAAGAAAAATAATAGCGGTCCAAAGTTAGATCTACGACGTGATGTATGACCATTGATGTTAACCTGGATTTTCTATTATTTAAGATACATTTACTCCTGTAAACTATTAATATAACAATACCATATGATTTAATTTTCAGTAAGAATACCATAATTCAGTGTCAAAGGCCTTAGATATATCTAAGTCTACTTCTCTAGTCTATTTTATCTTATTCAGTGCTTGGTATATACTTTCAGATATTCAATTGCGATATCTTCAGTAGAACAGGCTTGCTAAAATCCATAGCGTTGGTCGAGAAAAAACTCTAATATTTAGTTGATTTTTAGCAATGCTTGATTAAGTAAGACCTCAAATATTTTATCGAAGAGAGAGAAAGTGTGTGTGAGAGAGAGAGAGAGACAGACAGAGAGAAAGAATCTTCAATAGGTGATAATTTCGTAGCTCCATTCTTTCACCAAGCCTCTTGGTACCAAGGAAGCAATTTTCTAGCAGTCGGGAAAGCAAGATTTTATAAAGACTTTTGATCGAGTAGGCTTTAGGTCGGGATTATCTGAAAATATTGTTTAAAAAATCTATGGTGTTTATCATATTTGTGAGGGATCCATTTCTCGAATTTCTCGCAAAGTTTAAGTTAGATAAAGTGCAATCTGTTAATTATGCCTAGTGTTCAAGTTATTATTTTTGTGAATCTCTTTAAAGGTTACCATAAAATTGAATCTCTCTTAACTGTAAAAAGATAGCAATCGCTTTGCCAAATATCTTTCTTCATTATGTGAAATTGCAGGTTTACCAACACCTACGATGCCGAACACTAAGAAATTTAGAATTCATATATAGTTCTTTTACCATCTATTTATTAACATGAACGTAATACATTAGGAGCAAGGCAAAATTAGTACTATATACATAAATGTATATATATATATATATATACACATATATATACGTATATATATGTATATATATATATATATATATACACTATTATTGTAACTAACGAATTATTCTGTATATACGTGCTGTGTATAAATGGAATAGAAAAATGAAAGTTAGTTTACGTATGTTAAAATGCTAGACGTAAGAAAAAGTTTTAAAAAATAAATTTGCGATAACTGAAAATAATTTGTCTGTGTAGTTTTTAATTTAATAGAAGTTACTTTCCTTTCAATTATTTTCTATGAAATCCAGTTTTATTTGACGATTAATAATTGCTATTGCCGAAGGAAATAAATATGATTAAATTCAATACAAATACACACACACACACACACACACACACACACACACACACACATATATATATATATGTGTGTGTGTGTTTACGTGTGTTTGTGTTTGCGTGTGTGTGTACTGCTTTATATGAATCGTATGATATATAAAGTATAATTCTTTTAAATCTTGGTAACCAAAGGAAACTGACCAAAATAAGGAGAGCTCTGTCTTCAACGTATTGATATATATATATATATATATATATATATATATATATATATATATATATATATATATATATATATATATATACGTAGAAGACAGAGCTCTCCTTATTTTAGACATATGTATATATATATATATATATATATATATATATATATATATATATATATATATATATATATATATATATATATAAGCGAGATAAGACGCTGATAGAATTGAGATGAAGAATCCCGATAGATATTACTTGAAGTAATACTTTCAAGGAAATCCTAGCCAAAAAGGAAAAGCTCAATATTTTTGAATAGAGCAGTATATAAGTTTCGTCGTTAAATTTTAAATTCTGAAAAACAACATATAGAGACATATATTTGATTTAAGAATTTATTGCTTGACAAAAGGAATATATAAGGGGGTGTTTTATTATATTTTATAGAAAGGGCTATTTTAAAATACACCTTCTATATATCCCTTTTGTCAAGCAATAAATTCTTAATCGAATATATGTCTGTATATGTTTTTTTTTTTTTTAGAATTTAAAATTTAACCACGAAACATATATATATATATATATATATATATATATATATATATATATATATATATATATATATATATATATATATATATATGGGGGTGTATGTGTGTGTGCACATATACATACTAAAATTTAGATCTAACAATGCCTTGGATTGAATATTAACCACTCTATGATTCAATCTGTATATTTCTTGTCATTGGGGTCGATAAAATGACAAATGTTTTCATCAAATTAATTAATTGTTTGCGTTGGTTGGGGACCCACTAATGTCCATCCGAAATAAAATTCACATGGCTACACCGTTATCAATCAAGAAATATTGTACTAACCCTCAACTTTGCAACAAACGTTCTGACAAAAGGGAAAATTCGTAAGAAATCATATCTGTCACATCGACCAATGAGCATGATCAAGAGAGAAGTTCGCCGTAACCCACTTGGAACTAGCAAACAAGTTGTTTGTAAAAAGTGGTATTACTGATGTGGCCAAATCAACTCGTTGGCTTATCCTGAGGACGATTGCAAAATTTGGAAAGCCAGAGGGCCGCCCTCAATTAAAGGATATATACAAGAAAAAGAGGATGGAGTGGGCAAGAGATCACATGAAGTTGAGTTTTGTTCACCGATAAGTGTCGAGCGACCCTTGATGGACCCGATGAGTGGAGGGGGGATGGTGCCATAATAAGGCTTAACATCTTCAATGGGACAAGGCTAGGTGCTCTTGTCTATAACAATGGCAATTATATAAGATATTGATTGTACTATGAACCTATATTTAAGGTGTTTGTTCTTTATTATTGTTGTTGACAATTTACAAATTCCTAGAATAATCAATGTTTCGATGCTCTTTTAGCATTTCACCATATTTAAGCATTGCTTGACATAAAAAGTTGGAACACTGACAAAAATGCAAATCACCGAAATGGCTGTCAATTGTTTATTACTGGGATGATTATCTTAACATTTTAGATCTACGCTTGAGGTAGTATTGCCATATAAGGTGAACAATTTCAAAATTTTTCATTGAAACCTATCAGAGTTAGCACACAAATATCGAGTTGCATATAATTCTGGCACGGGGCGAAGATATATAAGAGGCTTTCCAATACTAAACTAATCTAATCACACTTAGGCACATAACGTAAAAGTGTGATAAATCTGTGAAGTTTATGAAAATAGCATAGAAATTGTCAACACATAGTGAAAGTGCATTGTATATTACGTCTTACTGATATAACATGCTTTTTATTAGTATATACCAGCTAGGTATATTCTCGTGCAAAAAAACATGTAATAGTTGAAAAGTTACATTGACGTATCTTAACAATTCGATATATTGCAAATATTCGAAGGTTATTTTAATTGTTTATAAGCCACGCCCATCGTACGAATCCTATCAATTACCAATTAACCATTATGTAGAGTTTCTGAATAAATAGTGCGTACAAGTTTATATAACTAGCATTTCAGCCAGGCGTTGCCCGGGTGTTTGGAGATGTATGTGGAGCAAAAAAAAGGCGGTCATTTTTTTTTATTTGAACCCTATTATGACCCCTTAACATTTAATTATTTGGGTTCAAATAAAGTTATTAAGTCAGACCAATGCGATAGTGCAGACAATATCTATATTGCATTCTAAAATATATTCATGTGCCAAATAAACTATTTCCAAGTTTATGATTATTTACTGACTATTTACTCAACTATATGTCTTTTATTGTTGGTCTATTTACGTTATTTGGTGAATATGGGGATAAATAATTCATTTTTGTTACTTTTTAATATGAAAAATTAATAAAAAGTAAACTTTTATGATGAGAAATTGTATTTCTGCCCTAATACAATATTTTTATGGGTTGCAATAAAGTAGGGCCCCAGTGGAAATTCCTTGATAAAAGATTAATGTCATAACTTTGTGAATATCGCATGCATTTTAATCAAATTTTGGGAAATAAATAACATTTAGGGGATCATTCGATCACATATTTTTAAAAAAAAAAATTTGTGACATATATTCAGTGAAATATTTATATTATTCTAATCTGCAATAATGCGATTGAGGCAGTAAATATATATATATATATATATATATATATATATATATATATATATATATATATATACATATATATACATGTATATATGTATATATATATGTATATATACTTTATATATACATACATATAAATACATATATATATAATCTATGCACACACACACACACACACACATATATATATATATATATATATATATATATATATATATATATATATATATATATATATATATATATATATATATATAAAGCTGACGCATGTGTGTCTGGTCACGAATAATCTCCTATATTGTTGACTATTTTAAAAAACTGATAGCATATAATGATAGAAGATGTATCGAAGATCAGGAATGGGTATATTTTATCTGGCAGAACAGTGGTTTATACAAATTGTGGGGTTTGCGTTCGCGACTGGCCCCCAAATCATGGAAAACAAAAATAAAAACATAACGTTTACAAGGGTTTTTTTTTAATATAGATGCACATAAGAATACTTTGATAAGTATGTTTCAACTTAAATATGGATGGTATAATAAAATTGTGGGGTGTGTGTTCGCGCCTGTTCTTCATGGAAATATGGCACAAACTTTAACAAAGACCTGTCATATCTATTTGCGTAAGTATACTTTGATATTTGTGTTTCAGTTTGGAGAAATATGGTATAATAAAAGTATTGGGTGTTCGTTCGCGCCTGACATTCATAGAATGTTAATATGTCATAAAGCTTAACAAGTTTTTTTAAAGGGCTGAGGGTCAACAATAACACCTTTACTTTAATCTTAATTCACGTTAGCTTTTATTTATTGTTTGAGTTGAAGTATATTGTGACAAATAAATTCACCTAATAAATTCACGTTCTTACTAAAGTAAAAGCAAAAAAAAAAAAAAACAATCGAAACGTTAGACAATTCTCGACACAAATTTTGCATAACTCTGTTTTTGTCCCTCTCCACTTGCACATGGCACTCTTTCGAAAATAAATAAATACTAAAAAATAAGAACGTTACTTGTTATCGTGTCAAAAGAAGAAAAAACGCTGCTCACGTGATTACGTGCATTTTTAAAAACATTTACATAACCTTTTTTATTTTTATTTATATATATATGTTTAAGCTTTCTTTGTCAGTGTACTAGAAGGAATTCAGTTTATTACAACCCCTTCTGCGCGTTCTTTAGATTACAATAACACAACCCCGAATCCGACGGCGCAATACTACACCGTTAAATACTGTTAAACTAAAATGAAGCTGTTCTGCTTCAAAAGGGCGCACTTTCCGTCTTATTTATGTTTATATCGAGTCTTTGCCTTTAAAAACTAAGGTAATTACGGGGTTACTTTTTTAATATCCCATTTTGCCGTTTCGGATTATTTTTCTAAAGTAAGTAAAACTTCATTCAATATTATTTAGTAAGAGTGTTTAGCAGACAAGCCAAACATCGACTACCCGAAAAAATAAATATACAAGAAATAAATGTTACCATAGTCAATAAAAATTCAGTTCATGTTTTTTTTTTGTTTTGAAATAGTTTTTAATGTTCTTTACTTTAAATAATTTCAGCAATAATTCAGAACCGAAATTAAAACGAAATTTGAGGCGATAACTACTTATATGAGTGTTTATATATACTACACA
Organism: Euprymna scolopes; assembly: GCF_053919585.1. NCBI lineage: Eukaryota > Metazoa > Mollusca > Cephalopoda > Sepiida > Sepiolidae > Euprymna > Euprymna scolopes. The sequence continues at coordinate 75,043,453 of NC_136489.1, read as the reverse complement.
TGCCATAACCGAATATTCCTCAAGCACAAAATAACGGAAAACGTTAAATATGTTTATAAATATTTATTACGTTGACGGAACTCTCTTAAATTATTAACACAGAATGCCCTGGTGCCCCTCCTTCAAATTAAAAACCGGGTTCTCCATTTCAAAGTTGCTGTCATTTTGAGTTTTTGTAAACCTTTTCGTGAATTAAAAAAAAAATTACAAACTACTTAAAAATACAAACCAATGAACTTTTCTACCATAAAAGTAACTTTTGTAATATGGTAACATTTATTTCTTGCATAGTTATATTATTATATGTCTAACATTTTCTCATTGTAAGGACACGTCTTTTTGTTGGTCAGTCTAAGCTACGAACGGAAACAAAGTTTATATAAAAATATATTTTCGCGAAAATTATCTTTACTTTCATCATATTTTGCTTAGGGTAAATTTTTGGAGTATCAAAACCTAGCTATTTACAACCCCCTCAATTTCATAACCTGTCATATTTTCATCAATCACATTCCATTTTCTCTAGGCTGTTTTCGAACCCAACCAATGGTGGGTACTTCTGCTAGTATATATATATATATATATATATATATATATATATATATATATATATATATATATATATATCCTTGTGAATTTGATACGGATCACCCTCTTTATAAATCACATCCCCTTCAAACAATCATGATGGGAATTACACGATAGTGTCCTAAATATTGACCGATATTTAATGTACTGCATTGTTAAACGCTGCCAATCATAACTAACGCTGTTAAATACAATGTAAAGGATTAATACTGTTCTTTTTTTCTTGTTAAGCATATAATTCTTTTGATAAGTAAAGTATAATGCTTTGCTTTTTCCGATATGCAGCCAAACGAAATAAAAACGAATCTAAGTAAGAAGTATTGGCAAGATTAGAATTCAATAGAGTAAGAGTTGCTGCAATTTGCTCAAAGAGAACGCCTCACATAAAGAAAGACATCTGGAGACCCATAAAATAAGTCTTAGAGAAAAGAGAGCAAGAGCAACACATATTGAGAGATCAGCCCAACGCAGAACTGACAGGAGTTGATATGCCGCAAGAGGGTCTAATTCATCAAAAGAAAGAAGTTCAAGAATGAAAAAGATATGATCGACCAAATGAAATAAGCGAGGAAACAACACTACAAAGTGCACTTGCTCAGTTGAGAGAAGCACAAGATAAGAGCGGACCAAACAAACGAGAAAACAACAGGACCTAAAAGATGTTGGGTTAGAGGAGCAAGATTAAGAGTAAGTAAAACAGATGAGGAAACATAAAGAAAACGCAAAGGAGGTAAGTTGAGAAAAGCGTAATGACGAAAGAACAAATAAGAAACTGGACGAATATTTAGCGTATTCCAAGGTAAGAGGAGAGAGAGAGAGAGAGAGAGAGAGAGAGGATGATTTTTCCCAGATAATGTTAGGAGAAGAGAAAGCTAGGCTACGAATGATTGTTTTAAGAAAATAAGAAATAGAAAATTGCAATTGAAAAGGATTGCTCTACAGCAAAATGTGACCCTTTTTCAACAACCAACATAGGAAAAATGGGCTAAGTATGTCAGCAATGATCAGCAGTAAAATGTAAGAGATAGCCATGGTCGTTACTATCTTCAAGCAAGGGTGAGACTAATAGATTGCTACGACTTCCTCAGGTTGTGAAAGGTTTGCTCTCATTCAAAGTCGACACAGCTAAAAGAGTTCCTGCAAAATGAACGAAGCTGAAGCAACAGTTTTCAATGCTTTCGTTTCATCAAAGAAAAGGCAGCAGCACAGAGGCGAAATCCTTTAAGAATTATTTACCACAAAATTGGGAATCTTTTTCAACTTTAAAATGGATAAGAAAAGTTAATTATATCTACGTTTTCATAGTCTGGACGAAGCTACATTGTCAGGGGCATGGCAATAGTTCTAACAAGACATTCACCCAAGGCTGATTGTATGATTACATAACAGCAATGACCTAATTTTCATACTGAAGACCAAGGAGGAAACTTTTAAAAGAAAACTTGGAAGTACACAAAGCTGTCATTAAGGAAGACCGAAGACTGCAGGGAGTAAACGCACGGCGATCTGTGCTCCAACAGCAACATGTGAGAATGGAATATTTGTGAATTACGAACAGACATCAAACTGAGATATTGTTTTGCGTTTAAAAATCACACATTGGAAATGATCTCCGAACTACATCCTGTCTAGGATACTTTTATGCATCCGGAAATGTACCGCTATAGTTCTCCATCTTACAATATATATATATATATATATATATATATATATATATATATATATATATATATATATATATATATATATATATATATATGAAGAAAAATTTATCGAATAGCAGTTTTATTCCTAGCAATCGATGCCGCAACAGCTTCTTTAAATTGCTCATGGTAAGTTTCCATCCATTTCTCCACATTACAAAATTAAGATTCCGTAACTGTGTTGGTAGTCCAAAGCAACTGAAAAAAAATATAACCTGGCAATTGAAAATCACCGTAATGGCTTGTAGAGAGGTCAATTCTTGTACCACTAAACATCAATGTGAATCACTTAAAGAATTGGATAATAGATTTGTTTCCGGTGAACACAAAGAAATACAAGTATATTTGGCTACTAATGAAGTTAAACATGTTCATGACCTTGAGTTGTATTAATACTCTTTGCAACAAATGTTAAATCTAAAAATGGGATTCCCAAATCATGATTCCCCGTGACTTAGAATTACCAAGAGCAATTAACGAGACCAACTGTGTTCTTACAAGATTGCACACTTATGCGATTGAGGTCGTCATTTCTTGTAGTCTTGCGTTGAAATAACTGAAACGTAATACGGAAATGAACGATGTAAAAAAAACAAACAAACAATAATTGACAATTGTTTATATGGATGATTTAGACGCGAAAAAATATTGGGACGCTGAAAACGTACAGTAAAACAATACGCGACAATAAAACGTAATGTTTTACTGTCGCGTTGATATTTAGTATAATATGTGAGACATGTCGATGATTATACGTATCATTTGTAATAATGTTTTGCGTTTGCTTCACATATCTTGAAGATTTTTTATTCAATAAATTTAGATATTCGCTTTTCTAAGGACATCCGTTTGCGAGAACGAAACCGATTCAGCGATTTGTGTGTATTTGTTTATGCTGCTATGGGGTCATAAACCGGAGGTTGGATTACAAAACTCGCGATACATTTGGAATCAATTCAATTATTTACGAAAGTGAATTTTTACCTAAATACTAGTTGGGAATAATTGTTCCTTTAACCAATTTAGTACCCCCATATGGGGGCGACACATTATTTTTATTTAATATTATTAATCACTGACACGAGTTTTGTCGTTTACGTCTCATCAGAATGGCTTAATCTAGCGAGATTCGAAATCGAAACCTCACGGTAAGGAGCCTTAACTATCACCGCTCGTTCATCCAGCACGACTGTTTGGATATCTTAATCTCATGAAACTATTTCCACAGGCCAAAGTACATCGTACTATCTTTAATGCTCTTATTTTTCGCTTGAAATATAGGCACCGATGGCTGTTCGTGTATTGTCATCAGTTAACTGATTTGAGAGTTTACGAACAGAATATCGAATAAAAATATATGAGTTCACGTCTTGTAATCTCTGGCGCAAAAATTAACACACATACAAATATTTGTCGCGTTACTTCACCATACCATTCCTTGATGATTAATAGCTTAACACAATCAGTTATATAGTATGCAGCACTTCAATATAAATGTATGATAATATTCAGGTTCTATTGCATATATATCACATAATTTTTCTTACTTATACGGAACATGGATGCAAATAATGATATTAATCTTGGAGTAGTTTTATGATAGGAAATCATACACAAAACTATAGAATAAAATATGTTAACGAAACGTGCAGAAACTCTCTAAAAAGCAAACAAACAAAATAAAAATGTATATGAAAAGGAATTGCATACCTGATATATTGTATATAATAATGTTTATCAGGTGTTTTTATATGTATACTATTTTCAATCCGCCAGTTAATCTCGTGTCATTAGAAATACTGCACCAGTCTAAACGATTGTATTTTCCAAGCAATTTTACTTGAATATTGTATGAAATTGGCATTTTTTATGTGGCGTAATAATTTTATTTCCAGATAATCTGTGGCCAGTGTAATAGAATACGGACCGTTTTGTAACATACGAGTCGACGGCTTTTAGGGATAGGGCTTTCCTATTCTGATTGGTATGAACCTCTATAATTTTAATCATATTAAATTAGACTGGCCATTACAACAATCTGGACGTCTAATTATTGAGCATTCCCCGTTATGATCAACGGGTTTACGTATCGTTTCAAGGTTTACCGGGTGTCAATAAAATATTTGTTAAGGAAAGATTCGCTACGACTGTAGGAAAAGTAGAAAATAAAAATAAAAATATAAGAAACATAAACAAACAAGTAAACGCTATATGTTAAAATTCAGGAATCAGCTAAAATTTCTAAATATACATCGTAATAAATACAGTATATATATATATATATATATATATATATATATATATATATTTATTTATACATTTCTATTAATAAATAAAGTAATTGATATATATGTATATATATATGTATACATATATATATATGTGAGTGTGTGTGTGTGTATGTGTGTGTCTGTGTATGTGTGCATAAAAACATTCTCTTAGAGATAATTGAAATGTGAGTACCTTTAGCAAATTATGTGATATTTTCTTTACGTAGAGCTGCATTGCGCATTCTTCGATTATATCTATGAGGAATTTACTGACTTTCACTCTATTTACGCCTTTTATTCTAAGCTGGCGTTACATATTAATTGATGTATATTATTTTCTACTCGACTTTCATAAACTATTATCAATTCAACCTAGATGAGTCTTGTGTATGTTCTCATACGATAGAACATGGTCTGATACTTTTCTCCTTTCTCTTAAAAATTTGCCATAATTATTTTCAACCACGGCTATCTGCAACAACTCCTCTCACAAGCATATAATATTATAATATTTTGGTTGGTTATTATTATGTGACACATATACGCTTTTATTCAATCCATATTTTTCCTGTCTCAGAAAAAAAATATGCGTGGCTTATTTTAGCTGTTTCGAGTCCACGTTACTGTTGATTGTTCGAGTTACCTGTTACGCCGACACTCATTTAAGGATTAGCAAAACCATTCTGCAGAAACTAAGAAAATATTCCAGAACTGGTCTTCTTTGCACAAAGAACAAGCTAAATGGTTTTATCCTTACATTTTACCAGGTTTATTATTAAGGAATAACGTCGTATGGTGATCGATATATAAAGCTCAAGGTCAGACGTGTCATATACTAAATGTAATTCTACCTAATGGAGCTTTGCGTTGCTTCCGCATTGTTTTTCCATTTTCTATGCTGTAACTGTTGGACTTTTTTTTGTTTAGAAATGTTAATATTTGCTCCTTTCCCCTTATTTCCTAGCGATATATCGACGATCTTTTGATGAAATAGTAGATCATGTTCGAAGGATTATACGTTTCAATCCAAATTGCATTGATTTAGAAAGTTCAGATAAATCTTCATAGAATTATTTGACCGTCTACGACACTTCACTTCCTTTTGGTTTTAAGAGATTGCACTGTTTTTACCACCGTATAATTGGAATCATCACGCATCATTTTTAATCTGCATTTCAAGCGTTTAACTTATCTTCAATATATATAAGTTGCAATGTGTAACTTGGCTCCTTTGATACATTAGTCTATGGTTGATAATTCTGGATTAATTATATTTGTGCATTTACTGATTATCGTCTCTACTGCGTCCATAGTTACTTCATATGAAGCAATATCTACGCCGAAATTGGAATGAGTATTTTAAACATACCATGCGTAATAAATTACCTTTACATGTGATCGTTTTTAGACACGTATCGACTGTTTTAATTGTCACTATAACCTGTTTTCTTATACGTAGATTGTCTTTTAAATGATTATACTTATATTTAAAGGGCATTATCTAATTTGGATTGTCTTATAAATATTGATTCTAATATTTTTTATAAACTTTAATTCTAAAGTAAAGGTGCGTAAATTTCTGATGGCATCTTAAACACTTTTAGAAAAAAACGAAAAGGAAACTGTTAAAAGGTTTACATTTGTAATTTCTGGTACCCAAACAAATGAATATAACATTAAGTTTTCCTCTTTATATATCGTGCTTCGGCATCTACCAACGACTCAATTCGAGTTCGAAAAAGCGATTGCAAGCAATGATCTGGTGGTATTTATATATACTCTCTATTGCTCGGATTATTGCTTACATCAATGACGATTTGCTATTTAGAATATACTTATTCACTTCCTATTCAACGACACATGACAGTTAATAATCCAGAGGGTAAGGTCTAGTCTGATACAAGGCCATAATGTTGCATTATTAAGAAATTTATCGCTTATCCAATACTGGGCTTTGCGAGTTTATGGGATGATCCTGAATTCTTTACTAATATAGGTTTTTCTTTTAGACATGTTACCTATCCAAAGCTCAATAAAAAATTAGGGAGTTTTAGCATAGGCATTCAAATTGACTTGGACACCCTGTGGAAGATTAGGATGCAAAATAGGCCCTTTATCAACACTGAAAACAATCAGCAGTATCCGAAAGTTCGCGGCATAACATAGTGAGATCCGGGCATAGTTATATATCATTTCTTTGATTGACTTTTTAATCTTCGTCAAGGGTGATTTTATTCGATGGAAAACCAAACATATTTCTAATCTCGATGTTTCAATTAAATTAAAACTCTTTCGCAAGCATAAAATGACTCACTTTAAATTTTCTTGACATGATCGAACCTCGCACAAAAACCAATAATTTCTGTTCGTAAATTTGATGAACAACATTACTTATTGTTTCTCAAAACACTTGCAAACATTTCGCTGACGTCAATGGAATTTCATGACCCCTTCTTACAAATCCCGCTGTTCTGAATGAGTCGGAATGTTGGCAATGTTGTTTTCCCTTGCTTATAGCCAATACATTACCATTGTTTTTATTTAGCTCCTTTTAAACTTTGCATACTAATGATTTGGGAACTTTAAAAAATCTTGCAATTTCGGAATTGCTGTTTCGTTTTTTGTAGACTCTATTAAAGCGTCTCTTTTCATTTCATTACTTATAGTCGTGTCCTTTAGGATATGGGCAGAATACAAAAAAGATACTTAGTATATTCTTAATTTTAATCACAAAAATAAAATTATGAGAGTCAAATACATTACGAAACCCGGTATTATATTTCTGTAATCTGAAACAATATAATATTTCAGTATATATATATATATATATATATATATATATATATATATATATATATATATATATATAATGTAATTTTCCTCATTTAATTAAAGTCCAAAATTCGCATGATGTTTTCCCGAATTTCATTTTAAAATTTATCTGAACATCGCCTATGTAAATCTTCCTCCATGATTTTAAATTCAATAGAATTAAAATATTATGTTTGGAAACCTGATTATTGCCAATTACAATAAAGGCGGTAGAATGTGTTTCTCGTGTAAGTTACATTTATCATAACACAGGACATAATAATGTAATGTGCGGTAATTGTGCAGATTTTAAAACAGAGGAGTCTAAGCGTCCACTCGGCTTTGCCCAGAAAACGCACTCAATATCAGATTATTTTGAGCGTCATCGACGATCAAATCTTTACAAGGGTTCGGAAGAAAAACATTAAAATAAAAAAAATGTAGAAATAGAAAAAAAGCAACGATATACCCTAAATTCATGCATTTCATTATTCATATCAAATATTTTTTTTATGTGGGGTTACTAAAACCGTTTCTGTTTTGTATTTTTTTTGGAGATAGAAAATGTTAAGTATACAAATATCTTATCTAAAAAAGAAAACATTATTTTTACGGCTTTTTAAAATTTCGAAGCAGCATGTTTTTGTATATTTTTAAGTATTTTCAAGTTTTTTATAAAAAATTGTAATAAAAGTTTTGCGCACCTCCAACCACATCTGTTACTTACGGATCTTTCTTGTTTGCAATAATGCACTTAACCCTACGTATAATATATCTTTTTAATGAGATCCGATCAATTTTTATTTGGACAAAAAGCAGTAACTCGTTTGGACGTATGCAGTAGTTTTGCTAATATTGCTCAATCCATGGCGCTATAAGTTCCAATGTTTTCCATGTAACATCTAATTGTATTTTATATATTTTATTTTTATTTCAAACATTTATCTGAATTTCGTATTGTGATTGGTTGCTCAGCGTCAAAACGCAATATTACAGGTAATCTGGTACGGTTGACATCATGTTCCGGCCAAAGCTGAGCGGACGTTGTGATACATCCGATTCCAAATATGCACAAATGCCTAAACAGCTAATAATATATTGTCTCAATACTAAACATAATAAATTCATTTATTTTTCGATTTCAGATAATCTCACTTAATCGCTCGGATTGTTAAGAATCGGCTATTATTTGTGACAGCATTTAACAATACCCTTACCAAGTGATTGAAGTGATGTGGTTAAAGACAGCGACTTATGTTCTGGGTTTATCAATTCGTTCCAACAAAATCACTTTCATATCTCATGTTTGCATTCTTCTGGTATGACCTATATTCGAGTAAGAAAGTACTCTAAAAGGATTTTTTACTAAAATAATATCGGGAAACCAATGCCAACAATAGAATCTTTGGATTTATTGATCGTGTTTTACATTTATAAGTACTTGCATGAAAAAAGACTGCGTAATTCATGATAGCTGTATCAATAAATATTGATGGAACTAATTATCCAAGTTTCAAGGACTATAAATATTCAAATAAAATGGCATAAACTTCGAAAAACGATTCTAATCTACGTAATAGAACCACAGTCTTATATATCAATAATGAATAAGAAACTGAACTTACGAAATGGATCAGTTATTAACCCGGATATCATACAGATGTATTGCCTAGTGGAAATTTATATATCTTTTTCTTAAGCAATCGTCAGTCACAATATTTCTTCTAGACCCTAACGTGCAAGTTAACTATAATAACTATAACCATAATGTCCGCAACTCAATAATAGTACGCATTACAGATGCAGTCATTAATAAAATAATCAAAATACTCTTTAAATATTTATTTCAAATTGTATGTGTCTAAATTGTAGCCCGATCAGAATTTGTCAATTTTGCGCAAATTATTAAAAATACAACAGGTTTCAGGTTTTGTTGATACTATGATTATATCGATATACTACATAAATCGGCAAATTTACTACAGATATAAACGGCAATAAAAAAGTTCAGAGTTGTCAAACACGCGGCATCCTCGAGCGAGATTTAGACCTACATATTTTGGTACACACAAAATAGTATGCTATTTGATTACTTAGAATAGACAAGGATAATCAACAGCTAACATTATGCCGCAGCATGGATGCGTTTTACGAAGTGCATAACCTCTGAAAGAGACAAATAACAAAGAACACACTACTGTTTCTCGGCACTATATAATGTGTTGAACTTGATGAAAACAATAACTACGCTATATTGATAGAAATATTGATTTCCAGTCCCATCGCATCTTTCATGAAAAAGATCTCACTCTCACCAGTACTTGCCTCTTCAGAAAATGCGATGAATAATGTTACTTTTGCATAAAAGTTGCTTGTTTATTAATGTTGTTTGTGATTTATTTAGTGATATGTTGCACATAAAAACACGTGAGTACTGCATATTAAAATCAAGCCACGTTGCAATTCAAAATTGCTATATATTTTTTTACTTCATACAGCCGATTTAAATATATATATACTTGAGCTTAAATCCATTTCCCCGTTTGACAATATGAAATTTGAAACAAATGTTCGTGTAACGAAAACAACATTTAACGTGGCCTAAACCTAAACGAAGTTTCTACGGAAAATGTTTCTACTATAGATTTGTCAATTTCTTGAAGCAATACCTTTCTGCTGCTTCCCATCTAAATATAAACTGCCCATTTTCAGTATAATGTTTGTAAGATCTTCTTAAGCACTTCTCTTATTTAAGCCAACTCTAACGAAATTACTCCATTCCTGGTCATCACGAGCGTGTCACACTGTCATCATAACATCGATTAATTATTTCTTTTAGCAGCTAACAATATCTGATTAGCAGTAAATATAAGTGTCTATTAATTGTAACATTTTAATTAATTAAATACTGTCTTAATGAGTAAGTGGGTTTTCTAGTTTTATTCGTAAGCTTTAACTCATTATATATATATATATATATATATATATATATATATATATATATATATGTATATATATATATATATATATTATTTTATAATCCGCATTTGTATATGTAACTAGTCACATCGGGAATCAAGTTGAGACGAACCTTTACTTTAATATATAGAGATTTAAATAATGCAATTATGCTAACAGGTGTTTACATCATGATGCGTAATATGACATTTATATCGATGGGATATATCTATTAATGCGTATTCGATTCCAAAATATCTGATTATAATATAGGTAAATTGTGAACATCAACAACACCAAATAATCCCCATCTTTTTATTATACATTTGCTCTAATTTTTCTGTTTATGCCAGTTATCCATTCACGAAGGTAAATATTAATGTTATATGAGTAAGTAAAATTTGACTTTGTTTTAATTCGGAATTATTTTTTTAAAGTACGGAATAACAAATGCACTCTGCAATTTATTTTCTACAAAATAACTATTAACACACTAACAGGAGTCGGTCTTCTATGAGTGGTCGCACTTACAAATTACAAATTAGAGTCTGAAATCATGGAAACGGAACTAATTAATAGGCACAAGAAATATAATATTTGAGAAAAAATACTTTCAATATAGATATGAAAAATAACGAACCGATTAGAAAAATAAGAGAGGGATAGTCAATGAGACATTCAATATACTTGTTAAGCAAGATAAGAAAAATGAATCGATAAGAAGACAAATTTATGAATAAGAAAACGAACAAAAAACTAATTGAAAGAGAAAGTATATTGATAAGAAAATGTATAAAAATAACTGCTAGGAATAAACACTAATATATGCGAAAACATTGACATAACTAACCAAAACGAAAATTCAAGAACACTTGAACAGGAAAAAAAGGGGAAACTATCAATAGCAAACGATGGAAAATGAATGATGATAAAATAAAATAATCGATAATTCAGAATAGACAAATTAAACCATTGGGAAAGAAAATATAAAATAATAATTAAGAAAAAGAACACGAAACAAATCGATAAAGATTATAAGACAAATATAATTAGGAGAGAAAAAAGAAACAGTAACTAATAAGAGAAAATATTTTGATCATTAATAACGGGACAAACTAATTGATTAGAAAAGAGAAAAATAAACGTAAAGAACAATAATACAACATCATCAAACACTAAAAGAGGTCAACTTATTACTGAGTAAAAATAGTCTACAGGGATTAATAGAGTAATTATTCTACATCATGATGATAAAGTGAAGTTTTTAGTTTTATTTTAACTCATTATATAATTCTATTATAATCGGCATTTGTGTACATAACTATTCATATCGCGAATCAAGTTTAGACGGACCTTCACTTTATTACATAGATATTTAAATAAACTTAATTAAATAGTTTACAGCAGTTAAGATTCTATCTTTTATTACTAGACACTCATTCCGTTGTATTTTATGTAAATTGAAAATATAATTACATCGAACTATATAACTGCATCTTTCGTAATATCTGTGTGCTTGTCTGCCACGCGGGTAATTTCAAATAATGATCTATTTTATGATAATGTTTTCTTTTGCTCTTTTTGAAGGCTCTAATTTTGAATGATTGTTTTAAGGTTATCAGTCACGAAGAGAGGAAAAAAGTTAATTATAATCATTAAAGTACATGTAAATGGCATGCCATGCTTTTTGACAACGTTATTAGCAATAATTTAATCTGTGTATCTCCGCCTTACCCGCCATGTTGAAAGAAATAATTAAAAACAGAAAAAAATGTTGATGTATCGAACTAATTACGAAGAAAAACCAAGAACCCGACTCAAACTCTAAATAACTACCCGTTTCCTTCTACTATGAAAGTAATGTCTATCCGTCCATCTATAAATGTAATGTAATGGCTGTCAGTGTGTTCCTGACAAAATAGAGAATGCAGTTGGAACAAGGAGCGCAAGAATGTAAGTGACGTAATCACTAAATAGCCACTCGGATTTAACTTTAACTACGACTAAAACTGACAATATAACATTAAGCAAGCAGATCCAGAGGGAATTATGAACGTCTTTCCGCTCTTAGATCAGAAATACCGACGACATTACGCAGATTACGAACGGGTAGCATTCGATGATAACAAGGAAAATATTGAAAACCTTTGGAGCATATTTGACTGGAACATTCGCAAAAAGAAAAAAAGGAAGCCATCTTCCAAACTTGGACATTTTAGTATAATTACGGCAGCTATGACAAGACAATTATTCAAGATGGTATTCGGCAATTGATAAAGTCCATGCTTTGAGGAGTCTTATAA
>NC_136489.1:74760820-75028320 GCF_053919585.1 Euprymna scolopes | reverse complement strand
TAGATTTCTGTAAGGTCTGACGAGGCTGTTGGGTCGTAAACATGGTCCAACATCTGGAGCATATGTAGCCAAACAGATAAAACAGTAATAAAAAAAACCATATATGCTCTTCAATATTATTGAGCACCTTCCTCAGGTTTTTACTAATTACCAGTTTTAATATATATATATATATATATATATATATATATATATATATATATATATATATATTAATGCATACATTTTTTTCTTGAATCTTCTAAATCTATAAAGATAATAAATGTCCGACATATGTAAAAGAAAAGTTTGTGGAATCAGTTAAGTATTCAAATTTTAATTAACTAGATTAATTAGGAAAACGGGAAAAATAATCTCATGCCGTTTCGCAGCTAAGGAAAAAAGCCAGGTTTTATATATTAAAAAACTGCCTCACGTGCATTATCTTACAAATGGTGTAGAGATAGTGTGAATGAATACAACCATACCGAACATGTAAATATTATGAGACAGAAAATACATCAAATAGGATGAAACAGCAGAGTTCATTAATCTAAATGCAATGATATTTAGACCTTTATTATCCAATGCCTTTCGTATTGTTTTTGCTCGTGTGCAATGTTATTGTTGTACGCGCGTTCATTCAATCTTTGTGCGCGCGAAATTGCCTATAATTGTCACCGGTCGCCTTGTTTGTTCTTTGCGCGCGTGTATTAAGATTTTTCGCGTTTATAGATTAATTCTGTATATTCAGATGCACGTGCATACATTAATTGCTATACTCCCTACGCCATAGCAAAGTATTACATATACTGACACAATGGAACACAGATAGCCTAGTATATATATATATATATATATATATATATATATATATATATATATATATATATATATATATATATATATATATATGTGTGTGTGTGTGTGGGTGTGGGTGTATGTGTGTGTGAGAGTGCGTGTGTGCGTGTGTGCGTGTGTGCAAGTGTGTGTCCTGTTCTATTTTTCTAGAGAATGTATATATCGCTCACTGTTATGAAACGCAGAAATTACGTGTAGTTTAATATCAGTATAGTTTTAGAACATACTAATTAATATTACAAACACAGCTAAATAATCAATATTGATGCATAATATATAATACATCTTGAAATATATTTTCTCAAGGAAAGGTATATATAATAATATATATATAATAATATATATATATATATGTATATGTGTGTGTGATTACTTCATTTTATCACATAAATTGAAATACGAACATGAAATTTTGTACGTAAAATTTTCAGTGTTTATTTCAAGAGTGCTCAAGACACAGGTAGATCTAGCTAGTAAGTTATGAAAATATACATAGCAAATAAGAAATACATGATATTCCATCTTTCATTCCCGTGAGAATGTGTTAGTCTTCAGCCTGGTGAATTTTCATTACAATAAAACGCGCAATATTCTGTGTTGCCTTTTTGTCGTATATATTTTCAAAACTTTCTCTCTCTCTATCTCTCTCCTTATATGTGTGCGTGTGTGTGTTTGTGAGGCTGTGTATACATATTATTTTTTGTATTACAACAAATTGTCGACTTAATTTCAGATAAATCTTGTTTATACATATTATTCTTTTGAGTATTGGGACTCTTCATAAGATATACAATACACGATTTCATTGAGTAATAAAATTGCTGCCAATTCCAATAAGGGAAACTCTATTGTGTCTTTACATATCAATTACTGATAAGAAATAGAATATTTATAAAATATATTTGGATATTTTTAAAACTAACTTAGAAATTTACATAAATGATAAGAGATGTAACCTCATATGCATTTAAAATTTATTAATTCTCCTGGTAAAGGCACTGTTTGAAAAGAGACATTTCCAAAATCACGTTCTGCGTTTAGAGCAGGTGTTATTTCCAGTAAAATATTTCATGGTTATAGATTCTTTCACGATATAGACTAACTCGCAATATTGTTGACAATTTCAATATGAATCCTAGCCAGAGTATACAAAATTTCAAACATCATTCAATACTTGAATTTTTAAAACCTCCAAATCAATGTTTGCGACTATTTATTGTGTTTTTTATGTATTTTATTATATTCTGCTTGAAGTTTATATTCCTTAAACACAAATGTGTCTACAAATTTATGAATCGGAAACTAAATATAACAGAAAAAACGTCAGGCTTACAGAAGTTTGCAGTCAATTATTAAACAAGCAGCTAAAGTGCCAATCAATATATAAAGTATCTTTATTTACAATATATACATTATTTAAAATTAAACAGAGTCACAACTTCAAGAAATGTATTTTAAGATAAAGACATATTATTAGTTATTATCTTATGATTTTATTATGCAAGAGTAATGGCAAATATGAGCATAGAAAGAAAATAAATGTTATGTGTCTTCATCCTAAGAAAAAAATTACCGGAATGGCTGCCCTGTTAATGAGAATATAAATAATACGCTCTTATTTCCAGAATATATTTTTAAAAGAACAATTTGCTGGAATCATTTTAAAAAAATGTAACTACATAGATACGTATATATATATATATATATATATATATATATATATATATATATATATATATGGTGGGTGTATCTACGTATTTATAGATAAATGTGCATATATATATATATATATATATATATGTGTGTGTATGTGTGTGTGTTTATGTAAAAAAAGCTCTTTACAAACAGAAATATCTGTATGATAACTAAAAGATATAAACAAATAAAAGTATATTATCTATATATTAATATGCTTGTCCATACGGTGTCACGTCATCATCATCGCAAACACTAATTAATGAAACGCGTCATCATCAACAACATTAATTAATGTGAATTATCTCCCTTTATTGTTCACTCTTTATTAGTTAAAAATCATTAAACCCTTTTATTTCCGAAAACATTCAGGTAAAAAAAATAGATAAAAATATGAACTGTCTATTTACGGTTCCGGATTATTTTAAAGACAATTATGCATAGAAGGTATCGTTCCACAGTTTAAATAGTATAGTATTTTACTTACATTTTTAACGATGTCTTCTGTTTATTATTGTAGTGTAATACGGACGCTTATTCTATTTTATTTAGTAATAAATACATTTTTTTTAAATTTAACGTTAAATTTAACGTTACGAATTCGTTATTTTTGCTTTTTTACTGTGCCACTTTATCTTTTTTTCATTTTTATTTACTTTTGAGTGATCCTTACATAACAAAAATATGTTTAGAAATAAATGTTACAAAAGTCAAGAATGATTTAATAAATAAATCACCAAAGTAACCATTCGCAAATGCACTGAGTAACACGGAGTTAAAACATATTTTATGTCTTATTCTGTTTTGTTTTGCTTTTGTTTTAAGACATATCAAATTTTTTTCGTTTTATTTAATGCCAAAACGAGTAATTTTGTAACATTTATACAGATTCACGTTGTTTACATATTATTACTTATGGTTTATTAGTTTTACTTTGCTTCTTTTACAGGCAGTCATCATCTTCTAATGCCCACTGACAGGGCATACATATTTAAATAATATAAAAAATGGACACAACAATTTTTATTTAATGAAATAAACACTTCGTTTCATTACTTCGGATTTAATTTATCTAAATAAATATGTATTTAAAAGTTTCAGTATATGTTATTTAACTGAAGAAATATTTATTGTTCATACATATATATTTTTCATTATTTTTATTACATTGTTAGGTGAAGTTTCAGAATAGTTAACCCTCTCCTCATATGAAGAATGGATTTCAGCATGATTCTTACAATAGCGGTATCATTTTTTTCTTCTTCTTTTAAAACAAATTATCAAAAAGATACAATACCATTACATATTTTTTTTCATTAAATCGCTATATAGGGCAAGGTTCAAAATAGTTAACCCTTCTCTCCACAACAGTTTTTTTATGGAGTAAATACTTTGTGTCACTAATTATGGTTTAAATAAATATTGATTCCTTATTCAATGATTTACAGTATATTTTATTTAACTGCAGAAATATTTATTGTTCATACATAGATCTTCCCTTATTTTTTACAGTGTAAGGTGAAGTTTCAGAATAGTTAACCCCCTCCCCATATTAAGAATGTTTTTCAACATGATTCGTACAATAGTGCTATTAAAGTTTATTGATTTTTCTTATTTAACAAAAATTATAAAAGGATACAAGAACATTTAAAACATTTTTTCATTAAATCGTTATTTAGGTAAAGGGTTAGAATAGTCAACCCCTCTCCACTTATTAATAAGGACATTTTTATTATTTCAGCATGGTGCTAAAAATTTAATTAATATAAAAATAATATATACAAGAAAATGTTTAGCCTTTTTTAATTAAAATGTTTGATCAAAGTTCGGAATAACTTTTACTTTACAGCCAATTAGCTAACTGTATTAAAATGGTTTAGCATTTAATACCTAATAAGGTTTTCACTTCAATTGCCACAAGCAGAGGATCTTCAATTGCCACAAGCAGACGATATCGATTCAAAGGAGGTAATTGGTCAACAATTATTTTAGCCGAATTTTATGGTAAAACTTCCATATAAGTCACGAAATTATCTACTAAACCAGTGTAACTTGGTGAAATTTCGTTATTCATTTAACCGTAAACAAACAACACCAACGTCAACAACAAAAACAGAGCTTTGCGTCAACAAAGTTTACTGACTTGTGGATAAGTCATCCAGAATTAAATGATTGTTATCAGCTTATTTTGATGATCAGAAACTAAATATTTAATCCGGCGTGCGTTTTTAACATTTTTGATCCTTCTTACTGAAAGTATTTAAAATAATTAAATTACTTTCAGCAATTTTAGAAACAACCATTAGAATACTTAAATTTTAATCTAGCCATCCCTTATTTATAGAGATAAATTAGAAAAAATATTGACTATTAAAGGCCCTTTTAAAAACTACGCTACTTAACTTTTTTAATATAAATAAGCACTTTGTTTCATTACTTAGGATTTAAACAAATATTTATTCTCAATTTTTACATTTTTCGTATATTTTATAAAATTCAAGATATAATTTATTGAACTGAAATTATTAAGTTATTCACCAAAAGAAAAAAACATGTTCACAAATAAAGGTATGCTTCTTCACTTTGTAGCCGAAGAAAAACCGCTATATTTTTAGCATATCTGCTGCCAGAATCCGAGGAAGACATCAGTTCTTTAAACTATGACCGAATCATGAAATAACTGGAAAGCGTGGACAGTTCTTTAATCAAAGCCAAAATAGGTGCTTCTACACTTTTGCTTCAATATATTTATTGAATAAATAAAATAGTTTCTACACTTTAAAATGCGGATGTCTATCTTGGATTCTGGCAACAGGTGCGCTGAAAACATGGCGTCTTTTTTTTCGGCGACAAAGTGTAGAAGCAACAATAAATGGTACGAGATGGAATAATATATTATTAAATAATTTACATAATTAACCAAGATATCATCTAGATACCCTTTTTACAGAGCTAAATTATACAAATATTGATGTAAATTTCCTCATAAAATAAATACACATTAATGATTTTTAATTAAAAAAAACGGTTTCATTAATTAAGAAATATATTTTCTTATTTTAAACATTTATATTGAATTTTATTTCATTGCGGAAACATTTATTTTTCGAATCAACATCTTTATTTATATTTTTTTTTATATTAAGATTAATTAAATTTCTACACAGAATGAACCAAATCACTACAACTACATTGGAAGATACAATATGTGCAGCAAGAGAACGACAAAGACGAAGGCGTCAGCAGCTAGGAACTGACGAAAGGGATAATATCAGATTGCAAAGGAGAAACATATTGCGACAGCAAATAAATAACATGATTGAAGAAGACAGGCAAATTTATCTGCAAAATATAAGAGCAAGACAACGGGAACTAAGAAACAATATCAACGAAGCAGAAAGACAAAATATCCCGTATTATTTTGTAGGTGACATAAGTTTGATTGCCTATTTTGTAGAGCACTTAGATCTCGAGCAGAAGCATTGAATTTTTGTCAAAAAGGAAATGTTTCTCTTCTTCCCTTACAAGATTATCCTCCTCAACTCTAAAGATCACTTGAAGATAATGACCAAGAAGCGTTTAATTTCAGATCTAATATACATAATTACAACACATTATTTTCATTTGTATCATTTGGAGCAAATATTGTCCGCCCTCCTGGAAGTGACCCCTATTGTTTTTGCTTAAAAGGTCAAATCAATCGTTATTCCACTACTCTGCACCCCTATAATGAAGAGGAGAGAAAATATGGACAAATTTACATCTTGGACTCATTTGAAGCAACTCAACGACAATGTTGATATAATAAATGTATCCAAAGTGTCTTTGAAACAATAATTACAGTTATGGAGAATAATCCTTATGCTCAAACTTATAAAAATATGAGGGTAATTTAATTAGAAGAGAAAGCACGTGCTATAAGGGAAAATGTTAAGCAAAGGAGAATGTCGATGCATTTCATCGCTTGTCCAGATATCAAAATATTTAACAATCCAATAAACAACGAAATAGGTGTAGTATTTGTTGGTGAGGATGGTGCTCCACCTGCTAACAGAGATATTATTGTTTACCCACATTCTCAACCAAACACCGAATTTCTTATCTGTCTTGCGCCTTGGACCCCACGATATATCCCATATAATTTCCAAATGGTGAATAAGGCTTGCACATAAACATGCAACATAGGCCAGAACGGCAAAAAAGAGTTCGCAATAAAGTGGCAATGCAAGAGTATTACAGCTATCACCTTGCAATTAGAGATTCATTCAATATTATCCATAGATCTGGTAAACTATTCCAACAATATGTAGTTGATGCATATGTGAAAATTGAAGGGTGCAGATTGAACTTCATTAAAAGCCATGAAAGTCAATTAAGAGCTGCTCAATATTCTGGCTCAAGTGGTCATTTAACAAGGGATGAAGATGGCGATCCTGGTATACAAGTTTTTCTACCATCTTCATTTACATTAAGTCCTAGGAATCTTCAACAACTGTATCAAGATACCATGGCAGTTTCTGCAAATACGGAAAGCCAGACCTATTCCTTACCTATACATGTAATCCAATGTGTGCTGTAATATTAAAAACTTAGGGTCATCAGAACTTGCAGAAAATCGACCTGTCTTAATATCACGTGTGTATCATGCACATCTAACTGAACTTTTGAAAGACATTAAAGACAGACATTTATTGGGAACTCCTGTTGCATATGTAAATGTTATTGAATTTCAAAAAAGAGGGCTAAACACTACCACATGAACATAATGCCGCGAGATCAGGAGAAGATCAGAACAGTTAAAAATTGATGCAATTGTGTCAGCAGAAATACCTCGACCTGATTTAGTTAAATCTTTAATGGTACATGGTCCATGTGGTGCAGTTAATCCTAATTCTCCTTGTATGAGTAAAGGATAATGAAAACAACATTTCCAAAGGCATTTAGAGAAGAAACAGTAGAAACATTGATGGATACCCGGCTTACAAGCGTGCAAATAATGGTGACTCAGTTCAAGTCGGTAATTTCACTGTTGATAATAGATACATAGTCCCTTTCAATAAATTTCTTTTGAGAAAATATCGAGCTCATATTAACTTAGAAATCTGCTCATCAGTCAAAAGTATAAAATACATATTTAAATATGTTTATAAAGGGCATGGTAGTGCTATGATGGAGTTCAATATCCATGATTCATCTATTAATATCGATCAAGGAGTAACAACACGATCAGAACAAAGAGATTAAGTCAAGCAATATCTATCATGCAGATATGTATCATATCCAGAAGCAATGTGGTGTAGTTCTGACTATAAAATCTATGTACAATCTCATGCTGTGTACCGTTTAGCTGTACATATGCATGGAGAGCAACATATTTATTATCAACATGGATAAGTTGAACAAGCAATTCAACAAGCACAACAACGTCACAAACATTTGAATGCTTTATTTGAACTAAATCAGAATGATATTACTGCTAACCAATATTTTACTGTGATATTCCACATCACTATGTATTTAACAAAACTACTACAAAATGGACTAAAAGAGAGCGGTCAAGTAATTTGATCACAAGAATGTATTCAGTTTCACCAAACCAAGGAGAAAAGTTTTATTTACGGATTCTGCTTGTTCATGTCTCTGGAACCAAGTCATCTGAATATTTGAGAACAGTCCAATTTCATACATTCCCTGCATTTAGAGAAGATTGCATCAGCCTTAGATTATTGCAAGATGATACTGAATTAGAAAATTCTCTTTCTGAAGCTGCTACATCTAGAATGCCATAACAAATCCGTAGCATGTGTGAAATGCTGTGTCTTTATCATCATCCAGTGGATGCCTTTCAACTATTCATTAACCATGAACAGAGCATGATGGAAGGCATCATTTCTGCTTATTGAACATGGTATATGATTACTTTACCTCCAGCAGCACTGCAACTGCCACTGTGGCATGGACTGGCGTTGCTGCAATGCTACTAACTGTAGGAAAAACACTCCACAGTATATTCAAACTACCTGTACCTCTGACAGAAACCAGTGTCTGTAACGTTACTCCTGTATCAGAGCATGCTTCTATTTGGAGAAAGGTAAAGGTATTCATCATAGACGAAGCCTTATGATACCTAATCATGCACTGCTTTTTATAGATAGAGGTTTACAAGATATAATGTGTAACGATAAAATATTTGGTGGAAAATTTCTCATACTTGGAGGTGAATTCAGGCAAATTTTGCCAGTAGTGCCACATAGATCACCTACATCTATTATAGACACCTGTCTTAAAAGATGCACATTCTGATATCATTTCAGTCAATTAAAGCTAACATAAAACGCCAGAACTAACACAAATAGAACAGGAATTTTGTAGATGGCTCCTTCATCTTGGTAATGGTACACTAACGAGCAGTCGTAAAGGTGTTCCTGTAGATGGCACAGATGTTCCTGAAGATTCGGTATTGAATGGTTCTTTAATCTCAGAAATATTTGATTGCAGCCCTCAGGAAATGGAAAATAGAATCATCATGACTCCAAAAAATACAGAATGTTTAACAGTAAATGAATACATTCTAAATAATCTTCCCGGAGGCATAAATACATATTTAAGTACAGATTACATCTCCGATTATAATGCTGAACTTCACAATTATCCTATCGAGTTTATAAATTCATCAACCTCATCTGGAATACCACATTACCGACTTAATGTGAAAATAGGGTCAATAGTAATGCAACTGCGAAATTTATCCATGAATCAAGGACGGTGTAATGAAACTAGGATTAAAATAAAAGAATGTCAACAAAACAGCATCATTGCTATTTTAATTAATGGGTCTAATAGAGGTTCCACAGTTATCATTCCAAGAATGAAGTGTAAGCCAAGTGATACAAATGTTCCGTTTGCATTTCATCACATACAGTTTCCAATACGATTAGCATATTCACTGACCATCAATAAAGCGCAAGGCCAAGCTTTTGATAAGGTTGGTATATATCTTCAACAACCTGTATTTTCTCATGGTCAGCTCTATGTGGCATGCTCAATAGCTCGATCTAAGCACAATGTAAAATTTTATAATGCAACTGCATAGAGATGATAATCGGGGCAGAAAGCGTGGTGTAACATATACTAAGAATATTGTTTACCGTGAAGTGTTATTGTTGTGGAGACGCCAACTAATTAGCATACGTGGGTGAACAATATATAGATAAAGGTATCAAGTCAGCAAGACCGGGGAGCTGTGTTCGAACGCTGGATAAGCAAGACGCATGTGCCGGTTGCTCCATGAGAGACTTTAACACGTCCTCTGCTGGGCAATCTTCCAACTGCAGTACAACTGCATTTTTGGTAATATGTATTATCTTTTCGTCTTAATATATATTTGTGTTCCTATTTACTATATCTCCCCACTGACAAATTTAGACACCAGGTTCGTTTTTAACGTGGAGAAAAGGAACAAAAATAAAAATTATCTCAGTCGTGACGGATTTCTCCTCCACTGACAGAGAACAAGAAATTGTAGTACAGCATCTGAAGAGCAGATACTACACTTTTATCTTGTCCAGAAGGCTGTATTACCTTTACTTTCTGCGTTCGTATTATTGATACAGACACAACAGTGGCGACTTGATTTCGAAAAAAGATTAACGCGTGAGAAAATACACTATCAACCTGAACAGTGGTATTCGGGAATACTTACTCGTCAAAGACTGAAAAAAAATTCACTCGGAAATTCAATGTTTAAAACGCAGCAACTACGAAATTGTCACCAATATTTTTTGTGTAACTACTTGAAAAGGAAATTCAAAACCCGGGACCCTTGAAAAAAAAAACATTTAAAAAAATAAAACTGCACGCACTTTATTTCAAAGTGTCTACGAGAAAAAAAAAACTTGAAAGTTGCAGTAACTTTTTCTGCAAAGTGCACACACAAAAAAAGTGTTTCGCTAGGATACCGTGAACTAATTAGGTAGACGGTTTTGAAAGAAAAAAGTGATTTTTTTTCTCAGTGTGCTAAGAAGGGATTTTGTTCTTTCTTGTACGTAATTAATAACGTAACAAAAGGAATCGGTTGTTCGTAGTGATTAAAGAAAGGAAATTGTAAAAGTGACTGATTTACTAATTTGAAAAACAAAATGGAGGATCTTATCAAGTTATTCGCGGAAATGCAAATGCGTCAACAAGAAAGAGACGAATTACAGGAAAAGAACTACAAGAAAGAGACGAAAGACAGAATGAAAGGCTTCTTAAATGTATAGAGCAAATGTAACTTGGTCAAAAAGATTTTTTGGAAAGATTAACGACTAATTCCGCGCAGGAAAGCAATACGATTTTTCCAACGCAACAAGTGTGAATAGCATAGATGTGTTCACGTACCTACAAGAGAGGATAACTCTTTTGAGGCATACTTTAAGACGTATGAAGATATTTTCGAAACACATTTTATTGAAAAATTCAACCTTTCGGATAAACCGATGAACGTTTTTTGTAAAAAATAACCAGCTGCACCACAACGTCAGAAAATATTAAAAATGGACTAAAGAACGAATTCCCAGAAATATTTACTATAGGACTGGGAAGGTGTAATAAATTTAAAGCTTCGTTCGAGTTAAAAAAAAGGATGCCGCACCAGTATTAAAGAAACAACGGAATGTGTCGTTCGCCGGATTAGACAAAATAGATAGCTAATTAGACAGACTTGAAAGAACGGGCATTTTATCGAAAATCGAAACTAGCGTTTTGGCAGCGCCTACGGTGTAAGTAAAGAATAAATCGGAACAAATTCGAGTCTGTGGAGATTTTTCAACCGGGTTAAATAATATGCTACAAGATAACCATTACCCTTTACAAAGCCCGGAAGAGATTTTTGCCAAACTAAATGGTGGGAAATCTTTTTCAAAAGTAGATTTGTCCGACACCTATTTGCAAATTCCGATAGAAGAAAAATGCTCAAATATGTTATGCATTAATACACACAAAGGGTTATTCAAGTGTAACCAATTACCGTTCGGGATAAAAGTCGCGCCGGCGATATTACAGCAAGTGATGGACACAATGTTGAACGCTTTAGATTGTGCTTGTGGATGACATAATCATAAGGAGCGCGTCCATAAGTGAACATATAGGGCATTTAAAACAAGCATTCACAAGAATAAACGAGTACGGATTCAAGGTGAAATAAAACAAATGTGAGTTTAGTCTAGACGAAATAAAGTATTTAGGACAAATATTAATTAAAGATGGTCGACGCCCTGATACAGAAAGAGCGATAGCAATTAGGAACATGCCAGCACTACATAACGTGACGACTTTACAGAGCTTCTTAGGAATCGCAAAGTACTACCAAGTATTTATCAAAGGTATGCACGGCCTAAGAGCTCCGCTGAACGAATTATTAAAGAAAGAAACACCATGGATATAGACAAAAGAATGTCAAGACTCATTTGAGGAAATTAAAAAGACTTTAACGTCAGATTTGTCCTTAACTTATTACGACCCAAAATCACAAATAATTGTTGCGAGTGACGTGAGCTCGTATAGTATAGGAGAAAGTATACAGCATATCATTCCAGATGGAACGAAAGAACCTATAGCGCACGCTTCAAGGGCCCTAATTCCGTCAGAGAGTGCTTACTCCCAAATAGAAAATGAAGCATTAAACATTATTTTCGAGGTGACGAAATTCCACCGTTATCTGTACGGAAGACATTTTATACTGGAAAAAGACCACCAGCCCCTAGTGACTATTTTCGGCTAAAAAAAGGGCTTACCAGTATATACGACAAATCGGTTACTCAGTTGGGGTACGATCTTGCTAAATTATGATTTTCAAATAAAACATCTACGTTCGGGAAAAAAATATGTCATGCGGATGTATTGTCAAGGCTTATAGCAAAAAAGGATGAAACCTTTGAAGAGTCAGTAATTGCAGCTATACGTTCCAATTATGAGGAAAATGCATGGTGGCGAATATAATAAGAGAATTACCAGGCACGCTTACCGATAAAAAAGGGAGGCTGAAAATGACGAGGTGACCAAAGACATAAAGAAAAAAATAAGGGAACATGACGGAAAAACGCAGTATGTTTTCCTTATGCAATGAGGTATTATTATATAGTGAAAGAGTGGTTGTACCGAAAACCTTGCAGAAAAAAATCTTACATGATTTTCATACAGGACACCCGGGTATAAATAGGATGAAGACACTTATGAGGAGGTATGTTTACTGGCGTAATATGGATGTGGATATTGCATTAACAGTAAACAAATGTAAAGGTTGTGCGTTAGCCGCCAAGGCACCACCGATAGTTCATAAACCTTGGAAAAAACTGACCATCCATGGCCACGCATTTATCTAGACTTTGCTGGACGGATCAAGGGACAATACTACCTAATCATAGTAAATAGTTTTTCCAGATGGCCGGAATTAAGCGGGTAAAAGACCCAACGACAAATAACACAATAAGTTTTCTGCATGAAATATTTGCACGTTTTGGGGTACCAGACATTGTAGTCACAGATAACGGAACACAATTTACTTCAAGTGTTTTCAAGGATGTTTGTGAATTGTTTCAGGTAAACCATATAACTACACCACAGTTCCATCAGAGATCAAATGGATTAGCGGAAAGGTTCGTAGATACGATAAAGCGTGCCCTTAGAAAATCGTTAGGGACACCGACGGATAAAGCATTACAACAGTTCTTGCAAATATACAGGATAACTGAGAACCCAAATACACCGTCGAAATTATCGCCAGCAGAAGTAATGTTTGCGAGAATAAAATCACGATTTGATAAATTAATACCAAAGCAAGCAGTCGTATATAAATCGACACACACATCACGTAAAAGGTTTAAACCTGGTGATCAGGTATATTTTAAATGTTTTAAAAATAATATGTCATACTGGGAGTCGGTTACGGTAGATGAATGTATCGGTGACTTGGTTTACATTATAAAAGGTCCAAATGGATACACAAAATACACCAAAATCAATTGAGAAAACGTCATAGAAAGGACAACGAACAGCACACACCGTAGGAACAGGAAGATCCAATTGATATAGTATATGAAACGTTTAATACTGAACCAGCACAGACCATGCCCGAACAGAGGAGATCATGAAGGAAAAGAAAGGTTATAGACCCAATGGTAATGAACCCCAAAAGGAAAGATATTGAAATCTACACGACTTCAAATCTTGTGCAGGGGTGTTGTGGAGACGCCCACTAATTAGCATACGTGGGCGAACAAGGTATAGATAAAGGTATCGAGTCAGCAAGACCGGGGAGGTGTGTTTTAACGCCGGATAGGCAAGACGCATGTGCCGGTTGCTCCATGAAAGATTTTAACACGCCCGCTGCCGGACAATCTTTCAACTGCAGTACAACTGCATTTTTGTAAATATGTATTATCTTTTCGTCTTAAGATATTTGTGTTACCTTTACTGTCTGCGTTATCGCTGTTATTGATACAGACACAACAGTTATGAAAACAATCAGGAAAAGCTATGGAATCTAAAAGTAAACTTGAATGTAAATATGATTTTGGAACCAAAAATCTTATAAATTGTTTTCCTTATATTTAAAATTAATAATTTGATGACAAAGTAGTGTACAGTTTGTTTAACGTTACTTAGGTATATAACATTGACATAAATTTGATAGGTACAACCTACCCCAGATCATTGTAATTATCAAAAAACAAAATTCAACTTTACACTTTATTTTCTCTGCATGTAATACACAAGAATCTGAATATTATTACAGATTACAATGTGTTTATGAAAAAAAAAACTTTTGTACAGAAAATTCAGAGTGTTCTATTAATATTATCAAGATGTTGTGGTGCATTAATTGAAATCTATATCAATGATTCGACTTTAAAATATTTATGAATTTCCAAATCGTCATTGAATAAAATTCAAAATAAATAGAAAATACTAATGCATATGTAAAAGTTGACAGTTGCGTATTTAACTTCATTAAAAGCTCTCAAAGTCAACCAAGAGCTGCTCAATATTCTGGCTTAATGGATCATTTAGCAAGGAATGACGATGGTTATTCTGGTGTACAAGTTATTCTACTATCTACATTTACAGGAAGTTCTAAGAATCTACAACATCTTGATGAAGGCAGTTTTCTGTGACATATTCCTTACTTACACGTGTAATCAAAAATGTCCTGAAATATTAAACAACTTGGGGCCATCAGAACTTTCACAATATCGATGTCAACAATGTCACCCATTTTTTTAATTCGCATTCTGACTCCCTACTTGCTACCATACGTTTATTTTTTAATATAACAATAAGGAATTCCTTACTGATGTGTTTAAAATGATTTTAACTACCGTGGAATTTCCACGGGTCCTGCTAGTTACATTTATTAAAACTGTTCGTACCTAATTTCTTTATCAATGATGTATTTTGTTCAATGGAAATATTCAGTACATGGGCACCAGACTATTCAATATCTTTTTCTTCTGATATCTGAAGCAAGCAAAGCTCAACATATAATGTAGATAGGATCCCGGGTTTTAAGAACGGGTGTTATGCTTTAACCATACTTCGTAGTCATAAAAATTGCATAATGTTATGTTATTATTTCCAGTACAATTACACTCTACGCATTATTGTGTAGATTTTTTAAAAATCTGAACTATCACCCAATTAGCATATAACAACCTTAATAGACAAAAGAACGATAAATCTAATGACATAATATTTAATGAATTTTACGCTCTTTACATACACCATTAATGCATTCAAAGTTACATTTGCTGCGCTCAAATAAGCAACATTTATGTAAGACAAATTTAATTCCCGCATACCAAATATATTAGAGAAAACACACTAACATTTTATTGTAGTCTATTAATTTCATTATCAAAACCAGCGTAACAATATATAAACAAACAGTGTATTAATAATTATGAAATTAAAAATTAATCAGAGTTATAAAGTGATGAAATTAAACAAATGACTGGCTAGCGGGCATTTTCCATAGTATATCTATCTATCTATAACTACAATTAAAGTAGACAATAATAGGTTTTATATCAAGTGTTTAAAAGACATTCAGAAACCAATCTGATATCAATATTTTCCTTCGATGATGTATGTACAAAGAAAAACCATCTCTTACAAAGATTCATCCTTAGTCAAGCAAACAGGAAATACACTATAAATATTTCACTGGCACTAGCAAGCATGTGAAAATATCAACGATCATTTTTTGCTATCATTTGCAAATCTCGAATATAAAAAGCATATTGTCATATATATTGTTTAAATTAATAGAGATTCATTGTAGGATTACATTTGCTCTTATTTAATTATAAGTAGGTATTTGTAATTTTACTCTTACCAGGCATTCCATAGAAATGGGTAGTGTTAAAAACGATCAAATATGGTGTATGGCTTTAATAAAAAAAAAGTCAAATGTAGCTGAATATTTGGTTCAAAATGTAAGAGTGCTATTAACCCTGTGTCAGCGTAGAAATTAGGAACCAAGCCGGCAGTTGTTCAAGGAGTTTCGATGAATGGAAACAAATGCGAATTCTGCTTGAAAGTACTAAGCAGTACCTGAGCAAATCCCATATAAAATAACACTGACTATGCAATTTTGCGGAGAATGAGAGACGAATTGAATGGAAAAAAATTCAGTTAAAAGTAATAATGTATTTCTTATTGCAATATATATATATATATATATATATATATATTGTAGTAGTAGTTGAGGGGGAATAATCAGAAGCTCACAGTATTAATGCCGGTGTCCCTCAGGGGTCCATCCTGGGCCCAACTCTTTTCTGATCTACATTAATGATCTTCCAAATCACATCCTTACATCATTTGTAGACATCTATGCTGACGACACTACCATTTATGGTAGAACATCTACGTCAGTAACCGACCAAGTTCTCTCCAATTCTCTCTCCTCTGATCTTGAGCACGTAGTACAATTGGGTAAAGAATGGCTGGTTACTTTTAATGCATCTAAAACCAAGTTTCTCTCTTTACATCATCAACATTCTGATCCACATCTGACATCAATTGAAATGAATGGCTCTCGTCTTCAGGAGGCCTCAAGTTTTGACAAATGTCTTGGCTTGATCATTACTCCTGATGTTAAATGGAACACGTACATCAAATATGTTGCCAAGGCCGCTGGAAAAATGGTGGGATCTTTCTATCGATCCGGTAGATATCTCACTGCTGATGCTATTCCCTATCTATATAAGAGCCAGGTACGTCAAAGGATGGAATACTGTTGCCACATCTTGGCAGGAGCTGCTAGAAAGGACTTGGCCTGCCTTGATAGAGTTCAAAATCGACTTCGTAGCCTCGTAGGAGGTGTCCTTTTCTCTTCCTTACAACCTTTATCTCACAGAAGAGATGTTGCGAGTTTGTCTCTGATGTATCGGTATTTTCATGGAAAGTGTTCGAATGAGCTGCAATCTATGGTCCCCCCTCGCCAAATTTCACAAGAAACACTCGTCTAGCTGTAAACACTATCAATAATTCCCCCCACTCTTTATATGTGCCTAAACCTAAACGTAGATTCCATGAACAAAGCTTTTTTCTTAGAACTGCACGCCTGTGGAATTGTCTTCCGTTTTCCTGCTTTCCGGCTGACTACAATATGGTTGTGTTCAAGTCTAACGTAAATAAGTTCTTGATGAGCCGTTCCATATAAGTTATCAACTTTACTAAATTTTCATTACTAATGATTACTATAATGTCCAATTTCTACTGTACACTCTTTAACCCTTATCCTTGAGTGGCCTCTGGGCCTTGATAATGTGGTGATGCCTATGTATATATATATATATATATATATATATATATATATATATTATTATTATTATTATTATTATTTTGTGCATGTCGCTAAATAAATACATATTTTAGAAGATTAAATATAAGTAGTTAGATATAGTTACTTAATGTTTATCTTAGTTTCCTTCACTGCATTTTTTTTTATTTTCGCATATTATTATTTTTATTATGACATTTACTCAGCTGTTCTCGCATTTTCGGTCTTTTCAATTTTTAGTGTGCCATAATTTTATTGACCTTAGTTCTATGTTTTTCTCTTATGAGATTCATTTACATGTCCACCCGTACCTGCTCCTTTATGAAATTTACTTGCATGCAGTAATTGGTTCAATCAGAAAACGTCATGAGCAATGATATATCGCATCAGTAAACCTTCTCTAATGTGTATTTCACATTATTCACGGACATTTACTTCTTCATTCAAATCTCATTCCATCTTTCATTTGCCCATCGTGTTTAACGATGTCATAGATTATGATAATAAATATTATATATAAAAGTATTTTTTTTACTTATTTAAGACGCATTTTTATCTTAAAAAAAAGAAATCCGAGAAAACACATTTACATTATTCAATATATTATACAATTCATTATATTTATATTAGTCTCTTTACACACATCTATTTATGTGTAAACATACGAGGGTCGATCCAAATGCAATGCAATCAATTTTTCAACATGCAATAATTAAGAAAGATACAAAAACAGAGGAGGAACTTGAAACGAGAGACCTAATTTGTTTCAGATTTTGTTCTACATAGTCACAACAACGCTTAATGCATTTTTGCCAGTAAGGGGGGGGGCGAATTGTGCACGTTGCACCCGAGTAGGGATTTAACGTCGCCTTTAAGAAACTAATGTGCCGATATCAAGTGTATAAATTCGTAAATTTTCAAATGGCTACGCGGAAGGATGATAGGTCCGAATTCTTTCTACATAGAAAGATTTAATGATGTATTAGTTATTATTCTAATGAAATATGCAATTTTTCGATATATTTTGGCGGAAAAAAATAAGATGTATTACTTTTGAAAATCTCTAATATATATATATATATACAGTCCTGGTCAAAATCATAAGACCACTTAAGAAATAAGCAGTTACGCATATTATCGAATTTTTAATCAAACAAATGGTTGAAACCTGTGCCAAAAGGAAAATATGATGGAAAAAAATGAAAGCTGCTTCATTCGAAACATTAACCATGATCTAATAGTTATTTAAAAAAAAAAAACATTTTCACCTGGTCAAAATGATAAGATCACTTTAATAAAATACGCTAGGTTTGAAAAAATGAATACGAACACCTTTCTTTGTTTCTAAAAGCAACATGTTAGTGGATAAAAAAAAAATCTTACTAAATTATACATGGCAAAGGGGAACCCATTATCAGAGTTTTACAGGGGAAGGATCTTGGAGTATATTAGGGGCGGACTCTCCCATAGATCCATTGCAATCGAAGTGAATCGTAGCAAAACGGCCATCACAATTTTTTTAAGAAATTCAGATAATATGGGCACAAAAATAGTGCAGGTTGACCAAGCAAAAATAATCCCATCACTTGATAGCCGTATCAGAAGTTAAAAAAAAAACTCCAGTATGAGCTCAAGTCGATTGAAAAGCACAACAGCAGTAAAATGTAGTCCTAAAACCATGAGAAGTCATCTGAAAATGAAGGGTTTCAATCATTTAAAGCGACTGCAGAAACCACGTCTTCTTGAACAGCACAAAACTAACCGACTTAAATATGCAGCCAAATACCAGACTTCGGATGACGGGAAGTGGGAAACTGTATTTTTTTTCCGATGAGTAAAAGTTAAATCTAGATGGCCAAGATTGATTTAAACACTGTTGACATGATAAAAATTTAGCGCAAGAGACTTTTTCAACTCGGAATAGTGGAGGAGGGTTTTTAATGATCGGGGGTGCTTTCTCGTCAGCTGGGACCCTAAAGTTGCAAGTAGTAAAAGGCCGGCAAACTATCATCGAAGTACATTTCAATACTTGAAAATGCTTCAACTAGGACTGAAGGTCCACGTCTGTATGGAAGAAATTGGGTTTTCCAGCAAGACAACGCTGCGATACACACTTCTCGACAAGCACGAGAATACTTTTCTTCAAATAATATAGAATTGTTAGATCATCCAGCTTGTTCTCCGGACCTCAATCCCATTGAAAATCCTTGGGGATAGATGGCAAAAGAAGTGTTCAAGGACGGAACCCAGTATGATTCGATAAAGGAAATTTCTGATGCAATTTTCAGTACATAGGAGAAATTCCTTCGCAACTGATAAAAAACTTAGTCGCAAGCATGCCGAAAATAATTGTTGAAGTAATTCGTAATAATGGAGGTTATACTAAATACTGAGACCCTTTTTAGGAATTTAGAATTGCCTTTTGTTATATAAATTATCAGTGGTCTTATGATTTTGACCAGGTCAAAATGTTTTTTTTTTTTTTTTAATATTAGATCAGTGTTAAGGTTTCGAATGAAGGAGATTTCATTTGTTTCCCATCATATTTTCCCTTTTGGCAATGGTTTCAACAATTTGTTTGATTAAAAATTCGATAATATGCGTAAACGCTTACTTTCCTAAGTGGTCTTATACTTTTGACCAGGACTGTATATATATATATATATATATATATATATATATATATATATATATATATATATATATATATATATATGTATATGCATATATATATATATATGTAATGTATGTATATATGTATATGCATATATATATATGTATATATGTATATGCATATATATATGTATATATGTATATGCATATATATATGTATATATGTATATGCATATATATATATATGTATGTATATATGTATATGCATATATATATGTATATATGTATATGCATATATATATGTATGTATATATGTATATGCATATATATATGTATATATGTATATGCATATATATATATATGTATATATGTATATGCATATATATGTATGTATAAATGTATATGCATATATATGTATATATGTATATGCATATATATATATGAATGTATAGATGTGTATGCATGTGTATATGCATATATATGTATATATATATATGTATATGTATATATATATGTATATGTATATATATATGTATATATATGTATATATGTATATGTATAAATATATATATATATATATATATATGTATATGAATATATATATACGTATGTATATGTATATATGTATATATATATATATATGTATATATATGAATGTGTATTGGTTTCATTATAGAATGCATATATAATAATGTCGCGATCGCATAAGCAAATAAAAGTAGAGAGAAATAAAAAGCCAACTCAGCTGTTAAGTGAAAAAATAAAGGATTTGATTCGTTTTTTTCCCAAGATAATGCATGATATTCTCTTTCCAAGGGATTTCACACACACACACACATCCACACACTCACACACACACACACATAGGGTTTTTGAAGTTTCACCCCCCTCCGTGGTAGCCGTTAGGAACCATTTTCTCGATCGCGCATAAAAACAACCATCTCATCCAGCGGCAAAGGCTTTCTTTGTTCGACCACCTGTTGTAACTTGACACTTTTTTTCTTTTTCCACTCTTTCCTTCTTTTTTCTCCGACGCGAGCACAGGCACATTTTTTATTTTACATATTTGTTTCTAATGTTTTCTACAGCCAGCTATCCTGCGGCTACTTCTGATTTTTGTACACGCGCTATACGTGCTATGTCCTACTTGTTTTACTACTGTTTTTACTACTTGTTTCTAATCGACAACAAAGGAAAAGAGAAACATACCATGCAGAAAGCACTTTGATATAAAAAAAATGCATTTTAAACAAATGAAGATGTTTTTTTTATAAAATATAAATGGTACTTGTCATAATTCTTGTGTAAGATAACATGGTCGTTATTAAAAAAACATAAAACTCATTAAAGAAAAAGTTCGTAGAACATTATAATGAAATAGTTTTAAATAAAAAACATGCATGTATTCGATTACCATGTTATAGCAAAATTTAAAGTAAATCAGAAAATTAGATTTTTAAATTACCAATAACATACGTATGTTTACTTATATATATATATATGTATATATATATATATATATATATATATGTATGTGTGTGTGTGTGTGTGTGGGTGTGTGTGTTTGTGTGGGTGGGGGTGGGGGTGTATACTAGCAAAAGTATCCGTTGTTGACTGGGTTTAAAAACAGCCTACAGAAAATTGAATCTGATTTATGAAAGTATGATAGGTTATTAAAAGGAAGTGCTGTAAAGAGATAGCTTCGAATTTCCCCCAAATTCGAAGCTATCTCTTTACAGCACTTCCTTTTAATAACCTATCATACGTTCATAAATCAGACCAAAGCAAAATATGATGAAAGTAAAAATAAAATAGATAAACCCCATAATTTATTATACCATATCTGTTTACATTGAAACACTTATCACAATATTCTGTGGATCTATATTGAAAAACCTTGTGAAACTTTGTGACATATTTCCATTCTATGGAGGTCAGGCGCGAACGAACACTCCATAATTTTATTATACCATCCCTATTAAAGTTAAAAAATACTTATCGAAGTATTATTATGAACATCTATATCAAAAACCTATGTAAACGGTTTTTCCATACTTTGTGGAACAGGCGCGTTCACAGACCCCACAATTTTAATGAATCGGTATGATGCCAGATCAAACATACCTATTCCTCTGTCTCGATACATTTCTAGAATTATATGTGATCAGGTTTCTATAATAATCAACCATATAGGAGCCTATCCTTAACCAGACACACACAGACGTTCAGATTTATATTATATATATATATATATATATATATATATATATATGTTTATATATATATATATATATATACATATGCATATATATGTGTATGTGTGCGTGCCTGTGTGTATGTGTGTTTGTATGTGTGTTTGTGCGTGAGTTTAGTCGGTGCTTACAATTAATAGTTTTTGCAAAATATTGATTAACATTTTCATATAATTGATGTCTGAATTCATAGGAATTTCGAGAATAAAATTCCCTCGCTGTGTTGCATAACATGATTCTATTCTGCGTGTTTCATATCCTAGAATTTTAATATTGGAATTCAGAAATAAATTTTATTGATGAGATATAGCATGTACATAGAATTGACAACAATAAACAGATACTTATATTTACTTATGAATAAAGTCAAATATCCTTTTGCCCTGAAAAGTCTTTATTTGTGTTTAGTAGCTTTAATATTAAAGAACATTTTATCGAAGAAATTGATGAGAATCTCTAAGTGTATCAGAGAACATTCATTATTTATGTTTATTCATGAAGCTTGTATATTTAAATCAGTAGACGTTATATAAATGCATAAATAACAAATTCGGTCAGATGCTCTTCAATTTAAGACAAAACGGCAGATTCGTTTTCGTCCTACTGTTTATATATTGCGCATCGCCGGAAACGTTCATTGCCTTATTCTGGTCATTGCCCACTTCGCCTGTAGTTGTCTTGATCTGCTGATATTCTGAAACCTAATATGCGAACGCCTTGTTTCATTACGAGATTGAATATTGATCACAACGTTGAGGAAGAATAGATATTGAGAGACAGAAAAAGGGCATAGAAAAAAATAAACAGTAAACAAGGGCAGAAGTGACTGAGGGAAAGATGCAAACGATACCACGAAATATAGAGCAATTGAAGATATTAAACCTCTTTTAGAATAGAAAATGAACGCATGATGAATTAATATAGTCGGTTACAAAACGGTTAAAATAATAATTATATTTTACGGCGTAGTTTTTTTTTTTTTATTAAAAATGTTATTTATTTCCTTAACCTAAATTAATGATACAATAATGTGTATCATATTGATATGCAAATTTGAATGTAGTATATTATGCTCCTCTTTTCATATCGAAAATATCGTAATTAATTATCATATGCATTAGTCAGTTCTATATGGGGAGGAGTCTATGCATTCACCAGATCAGATTCCATTAAATTACTAGAAAAACAGACAGGGAGATACAAAGAAATAGTCTTGATCGTTGTTGAAGCCTGACCAATAGTGCGAAACGCATTAGATTTGTGACTCGTTTTTAGAAGCCGCCTATCATATTAGATTGGTGTTTGATAATTTTATTATTATAAAAAAAATGGAAATATAAATATTTTGACAAATTATCTGGTTAGATTAAGAAATTAATGAACACATTTTTTTAATAATTACTGTTAACAGTAGCTAGCCTGTATATCAACAGAATTTGACGTACAGCATTTTCGTCCTCTGACAGATGATACATTGCAAACTCAAAGTAAATATAATAAACCCATTTACAATTTTCTTACAATGAAATGTAAGTTATATGAAATCATTTTTCTTTATATCCATTATTGTTTAAAAAAAAAAGTTTTTATACATCCAATAGATAAATGAAATATGTATAACGCGTATATGTGTGGATTAAAAAAAAAGGTCTGACAGACTATACCTATTTTGCTCCCATTCTTTTGCATAAATTACATATACCAACTATGTATCTGTTTTTTAGAAACATGTCGCTATATTGATTTTCTTACATTCTCTTATCATTCAAACATTGTAGTATTTAAATATATGAAACAATCTTAGTCTTACTAAATTAGAACTGCTTTAAAGCTTGACCACTAACTCATTTTGAAACCAAATTTCAAAAAATATTTACAGTTCATATATCACCTTTCTACTTATAGTTGAAATAAAAAAATCAATTTCCGTCACTAATACTAAATTTATAACAAACTTATAAATGTTATGATATCCTTCAGAAAAAGCATAACGCGATGGACGGTTTATCCAAAATAGGCTGGTGCTAACCATAGCGACAGTTTCAACATAGGTTTTTAAAGACGATTTTTTCTGATTGTCTGTTGGTTATCATAGAGCTTTCTTCATCGTCGAGAACTTAATAGATATTAGTAGTAATATCGTTCGCAAAAGGAAGAAGTATAATTTTGAAAATCTCGCATATATATATATATATATATATATATATATATATATATATATATATATATATATATATATATATATATACGTAAACATCGTATTTGGGTTATATAGAAACAGTTAACAGAAGTAAGGCGATTGACATAATAGAGCTGATAATATTTCGCTTACGACTTCGTCCGTTAATTCTGATTCTTTATTTTTACCGTACCAGTGTTTATTATATTTTGCTATAACGTCGCTCATTA
Organism: Euprymna scolopes; assembly: GCF_053919585.1. Classification (NCBI taxonomy): domain Eukaryota; kingdom Metazoa; phylum Mollusca; class Cephalopoda; order Sepiida; family Sepiolidae; genus Euprymna; species Euprymna scolopes. The sequence goes on along the minus strand of NC_136489.1, from coordinate 75,003,687 downwards.
ATTCTGTTTTTCCATTTTTGTTCCATTTTTCAATTTACTTACTTTATTACGTCTTTTATTAGATTTTTATTTAGTCAATTTAAGAATTTGGAAATATTTTTTTATTGATTTTTTGCAATGCGCCTGATATTGAATATAAAGAGAAAATATTTAAAACAAAATAACTTGGAAACTTCATGCATTACATAAGAAAATGCGGGCTTCAAAAGTAATATATTTAAGATTAAACATAGGAAAGTATAGGGGCTTGTTAAATCTGGAGAAATGGAAAATACAAGATATTGTAGTAAAACTATTAATATATAACTTAAAATATTGCCGCATAAGGATATTTGAATATTTACATGTAACACAATATATAAATCTTTAACGCTGCAATATTTTATGTCATATATTTATATCTTTTTACTAGAATGTATTGCCTTTTCTTTACCGGTTTTAACAAGTAGGCCTTTAACTTCTCTAAGTTTAATTTTTACCATATTACTTTGTATGCTCGCATTTTTCTATGAATATATATATATATATATATATATATATATATATATACGCATATACATACGCATATTTATACTTATCAATTATACATTCATATAGGTTCAATTATTTATGACTATTTGAATGAATTTGAACTGAATTTCTACGTTTCTTAGATTCATTCATATGGACAGTCAATAGGTCAATATACATAAGAATAAAACGACTCTGCAATATGTGTAAGTTATTTGCCATGAATATATATTGAAAAACATACGTTAAAGATGTATAGTCTTGGAGTTTTTTTTTTATAACTAGTCATAATAAAGTCACCGTATTAGGTAGCTTCCATAAATGCATACCGGTCCTGACATAATTTTATTGATCATCAATTATTACGATAAAACAGTATTTCTTTTACTTTAAACAAAACCGAATATTGGATCAGCTTTTACTAGTAATATAGACCAAACACCACTCAAAAAACTCCAATAATTCCCAGATCTCGCGGATAAGTATCTCACTTCAGATTACTTTTTTAACATATTTATATCACTGATAAAATGGCGGGTGTTCCCCTGTTATTTTTATTCACATCCTGCAAAATGCGAACATTATTTTGTTATTCACAGAGAATCAATGTTGGGAAGGGTTCGGATACCTAGTTTACAAAATTACCACTCATTTATCAATTATTAATATCATTTATGGAACTCATTCTTCATATCTGTGTACACTGCCAATTTTGCTATTCTTTACTTTTATTTGTGAGGTTTATTCAAAGGTGAAAATCTTAACAAACAATACTTCTGTATTCGTACTAGGACTTAAGGGACGTAAACTATTGACGGTGAGAAAAACAAGAAATGCTGATGATTTAAACATTTGTTTTAAAAAAATATAATATGTTTTCTTTGGTGGCGATAAAAGAAACATTTGTACATCCATGCAGGCATACACACATATGAACGCATAATAGACACACACACATACACATATATATACACACATATATATATATATATAAATATATATATATATATATAAAATCTAAATTTAATTATGTAGATTTAAAACGTAATGTATTGTTTGAGCATAAATAATTTGCGATTTTTCTCCTCGGTACATCAATTTTAAATGAATGCTCCCCTATTGGAGAAAATATTGAAAGCAAAGTAAGTGTGAATAATTATAATGTTTTCTTTATTAAGAAATAAACTCATTATGAAGTTCAAATGATTGTGTAAAAGAAGACCCCTCACACGACACGTACGCCCCCATATATATATATATATATATATATATATATATATATATATATATATATATATATATATATATATATATATATATATATATATATATATATATTTAATCAGATAAAATAGCCCACAGAAGCATAATTGTTGTTGTTTTGAGTTTACAAGAATAAAAACCTATTTGGGGAGGTAATATTTTTATATAATATAATCCTATCAAATCATTTTTATATAAAAAATTACTTTGGATTTTTATTTTCTCTAATTGTTACTGTTTCAAAGGCAATCCATAAATAACAAGGATATCCGGTTTTAACATTCAAATTATTATGATTTATTATATTTTTTAGCTATTAGAAATATTAATTTTTACTAGTTGTCTTTTACTTTACTATGTATATATATATAAATATATATATATATAACTGTAGACGTATGTGTGTAAATATTTAATAGGTAAACTCTTAAACTACTGGTCACATATCACTGGAATTTCCAGGAAACAATAATCATGCACCAAGGGTGGTTTATAGAGTATAATATATTTGCTTATATGCATGTATATCGTGAACAGACATCGGCAAATTTAGATGAAAAATGTCCATTTTGTTTTGTATTCGCAAGCGCGTACTTACGTTTGTTTTCTCAGGCTGGAACGATTGGTTGTTTTTTTTTATTTATTTCAATTCCAAATGATGACGCCAACTCATTTTTAATGCCTTTGTATTAAAAAAAGAAATGATACGTAAATGTTACTCGCGGGTTTCAATTTGTATATATGAAAACAAATCTATATATATTTTTTAGGTCTAATATTTACTTTATTTCATACATATGTTGAAAACGATTGGGGTGACACATGAAATAGGGGTCATACTAAAATAATAACGTAATCATTTAGGAACCCATTCTTAATATGGAGAGGGGAAGGTCTTATTGGAATTATTCTGTACTTTCACTTAACAATTTATTGAATAAGAAACTAATATAAGCTCTATTTTTGTTTAATATTAGTTAACATTAAGTATCTGTTCCTCAATCCAATTTCTTGATTAGTTCATTGCAAATTAAGTGTTGCCTAATCACTTACTGTACTTTTAAATATTTATTTTTGAGTAGCATGAATATTTAGGCCTTTAGAGTGTAGTACCCATGTTAAAAATACAAACAGTTTTTAATTAAATTAGTATTAGTAAACATTATCTATCTGTTTCTCGATCCAATTTCTTTATTAGTTTATTGCAAAGCAAGTGTTTCCAAATCACTGAATGAACTTTGAAATATATATTTTTTGAGCAACAGGAATTTTTCGAAGGGACTTCTACAGTGTAGTGCCCATATTATAAAAATACAAACAACTTGTAATGAAAGCATGTATTTCGACAATTTACTAAGTCATTTTCCGTCACGTGTTTGTGATGGTAGGTGGGACAAGCATGATTATGTTGATTTTAAAAGTATTCTGGAGGCCGCCAGGGATTAATACACCTTCTTTTTTAGGTGAGGTTGGAGGGTTGTGAATTAGTGTCTGTACATTCTACCAAGAATTACCACCACTATTTTCTGTTTATGGAGAAGGGGCTAGTAGATGGTTTCGCTGAAATGATGCATCATAACCGATGCCACATTTTGATCTTAACCAAAAGGCTAAGTAAGCATAATATAGTTTTCTACCAGGCATAACGTCATTCTAAACAAAAATACAAAAAAAAACCGACACATCATCTATTTTAAGAGGTGGGGGCGGAATATAGAGTAAGTGTCGGGGATGGCTGAAGCAGTTTACGTTCTCAAAATTACTTTATTAAATATATAAAAGCTGAAACAGTCTACGCTTTAGACATTACATTATTTCGTGTATGTTTTCAACATTGGGGTGGGGGATATGGAATCAGTAAAGGGAATGTCCGAAACAGTTTACGAATAGTTATGGGTAAAAGTACTATATTTCATTCATATTTTTACAATGGGTGGGGGATATAGGGTCAGCCCCGGAAATGGCTGCAACATTTCACGTTTTAGACATTAATATATTTAATGCATATTTTAAACAGTGCAATGGGAGATAAGAAATCAATACCGGAAATGGTTTAAACAGTTTACAATTTAAACATTACTTTGTTGCATGTAAATTCTAAAAATACATTATTACATACTTATTAGTTTTTAAGGGAGTGCGATAATAAATTAGTTAATTGATTGATGTGTTTGTAATGAAATAATCGACCCAGACAACATATTAGAGTTATTATTTACGTACGCTGAAGGGGGGATATAATGTGGGTTAGAATTATAAAATAAATGAGTGTTGAACTTAGTAACGTATCCAGGAATTATGAAAAATAATGAAATGTTAATTCTTTAATTGATGATTTTGTGATAAACTAATCGGCCCAGACAATATAACAAAGTTTTTTTTTTTTTTTTTTTTTTTTTGTAAGGCGGGATTTTCTATGTTACAATTCTTAAAATAGTATTGTCGAAATTAGTAACATATCCTAGAATTATGAAAAATGATGAAATGTTAATTAATCGATTAGTGTGTTTGTAATGAAATAATACACCCAGACAAGATATCAAAGTTATTCTTTTCGTAAGAGGAGAGGCGATAATATCGGTCAAAATTATAAAAAAATAATTGTAGAAATTCCAAGAATTGTGAAAAATGATGAAATGTTAATTAATCGATTAGTGTGTTTGTAATGAAATAATTAACTAAGACAATATATCAAAGTTAATGTATTCCTAAGGACAGCAGGCGATAATGTAGGTTTAATATTATCAAAAATTATTGTCGAAATTAGTAAAATATCTAAGAAATATGAATTTTCATGAAATGTGAGTTAATTGATTGGTGAGTGTATATTAAAATAATCAACCACTACAGTGTATCAATGTTATTCTTTTCGTATAGTTGGGCGATTATGTAGGTTAAAATTATGAAATATGATTGTCGAAATTAGTAACATATCCAAGAATTATGAAAAAATGATGAAATGTGACTTAATTGATTGGTGTTTGTTAATGAAATAATCGGTCCCGGAAATATATCAAAGTTATTATTTTAGTAAGAGTGGAGCTATAAAGTGAGTTAAAATTATGAAAAACGATTGTCAGAATTAGTAACAACACCCAGAATTATCAAAACTGGTGAAATGAAAGTTTATTGGTTGGTGCGTTTGTAATGAATTGATCGGCACAGATAATATATCAAAGTTATTATTTTCGTAAAGGAGGAGTGCATGATGTGAGTTACAATCATAAAACATTATTTTCGAACTTAGCAACACCCCCAAGAATTATGTAAAATGATGAACTGCTAGTTAAACGATTAATGTGTTTGTAATGAAATAATCACCCCAGATAATATATCAAAGTTTTTACTTTCGTAAGTGGGGTGGCAATAATGTGTGTCCAAATTGTGTAAAATGGTTATCAAAATTAATGAGCGATTCAGGAATTATGAAAAATTATGACATGTTAAATAATCAGTTGGTGGGTTTGTAAGGAAATAATTAACACAGAATACTCAACTTAAGTTAGTAAAGTCAAAGTTATTATTTTAGAAAGAGGTGGTGATAATGTAAGTTAATATCAGAAATATTTTTGTCGAAATGAGTAACATATCCAAGACTTATGAAAATTAATGAAATGTGAGTTAATTGATTAGTGTGTGTGTAATGATATAATAAAGCTAGACAATACATCAGATGTATGATTTTCGTAAGAAGGGTGATAATGTGGGTTAAAATTGTTTAAAAGTATTGATGAACTTAGATACATGCCAATAATTATGAAAATACATGAAATGTGAGTTAATTGATTGGTCTATTTATTATGGAATAATAGACTCATATATCGCACTTATCATTTTAGTAAATAGGTACGCGATTACGCGGGTTACAAATATCAAAAATGATTGGCGAAATTAGTAACATATCCAGGAATTATGAAAAATGATGAAACGTGAGTTAATTGAGTGATCTTTTTTTTAATAAAATAATCGGCTTAGACAACATATCACAGTTATTATTTTTGTAAAAAGTGGCTATAATGTGGTATAAAATCGTGAAAAATGATTGTCGAAATTAGTAACATATCCAAGAATTATGAAAAATCATGAAATTGTAATTAATTGATTAATGTGTTGGTAATGAAATAATAAACGCAGACAATATGGCAGAGTTATTATTTTCGCAGTTTTTGGAAAGAAACTAGTTTATTAGGCGCAGGAAACCTTCTAATCCACTAGTTTCTTTCCAAAAACCTGCTAGATTTGGACATCTCATCCGAGGTTCTTCTTTCCATAATATTCGGACACGCAGAAGATCAAATTTGATGTTAAATGACATCTTGCTTCTCATCTACCTTCAGAATATTCCTCGATAGTAGCCCCCTACTTCAGAGTGGCACTGTACCTTGTTTGGGGTGAAAATTGAATTAAATAATAATAAACAAATGATCCGTGTTTTTCACCGAAAAATGTCACACTTTATAATAAGGTGCGTCAGGTCAAATACTTTTACCCATAACTATCATACTTACTTCGCATAATATAGAGATATTTACAAAATCATTCGTTAGCAACCTGGAAAATTCCACATAAATCAACAACACACCGGCTTTTATTAATCATAATTTAATGGGAAGTACAGTGTCAATATTGAAAGTATTATTTTGTTAATAATTTCTCTGTGCTCGCGATCATATACACTTAGAACACAAGCACACTGCTACAAGCACGCACACATATATCGACGTATCTGTCTATCTGTATATATACCTATACATACAGGCACACACACACACACACACATATATATATATATATATATATAAAGTCACTGTATTTGTTTTTTCTCACGATCGATTAATTAATAGATCAATTAAACGAACCGTTTTATCTGATCTTTCGGTTCTATTGCCAAATTAACAATTCCGGTGAAGTGTGCAATAGTGTGTAAAACATGTTTATCTGCGCATGTAAGTTAGTGCGTATTGTTATAACGTGTGTGTCTATCTGAAAGCTTTAAAATTTATATGCGTATAGGTTTTGAAAGATTTCGAACAATGACTCGATAGATAGGGTTCATGGAAAAGGTAAGAAATTTTGGAAGCCAAACAGAACAAATATAAAAGCATGAATTCGTCGAGGTTTGGTGGCACAGAGGCTAATTACATGCACCCATGGATTTAAAAAAGTAAGCAAAGAACATATGAACATTGGCATACACATATACATATATATATATATATATATATATATATATATATATATATATATATATACAGCGGCACTGATGAGTTGTGAAACAACGAAACAGGTCTGTATGTCGATGACTAAAATATATTTTATATATATATATATATATATATATATATATATATATATATATATATATATATATATACATATACGTCAATTGAATAAAATCACAACCTACATGAACAGAAATTCACTTTTTTTGGCGTTAAACACTTACAGCTGTTTCTTGAAAGGATGGACAATTACCTCTCGTCCATAGAACTGTAAATCTATCATCCAGTCACTCCTCAGAGACGCTTACAACTATTCCCAACTAGTTTTTCAATCCGTTGTGAACACGTTTATTTTTTCAAACACACAAACACACACACACACACACACACACACACACACACACACACATATATATATATATATATATATATATATATATATATATATATACCCCTATTATACAGACAATATTGGTTACATATGTAAATACATGTTTCGGTTTCATCTTATTCCACAGAGGCCCAGTATATCAGACCGAAAAATGAGATGCACTTATCTTGCTCCTTTTTTACTGAGAATACGCTAAAATAGCTATGTACATATTTAACTGATATTATTTGTATAATACATATATTAAATAAATAATCCGTCTTCAAGCGAGCACTCATTAAGTTAGACATAATTTTCGTTGGATCTCTTCTTAGAAAATATACTGTACAACACTTGTATATATATATATATATATATATATATATATATATATATATATATATATATATAGTAATTTATAAAATATATTAGCGGGGTACCCGGCGTTGCCCGAGTGTTTGTTTCCGGGACGGGGGGGAGTTTTAAAAAATGTTATGGTAGGTAAGTAGGAAGGATCAAACCCGGAGTCATGAGTAAAAGTAGGAAAATAAAGTGTGAAAAAAAAAAACACATCTGCAACGTTAACAGTTCGGCCACCAAGAAAAGTCCATTCCAGTTGTTTAGGAAAAAAAAACGACTACGGTAGGTCGGCGCGAACGTGAAAATATAATGTGAATTGTCCAGCACGCTAACCACTACGCCACAGAGCACTGCAGCTTAGTTTAGTGAGTTTAAAAAACTTCACATGAAAGAACTACGAAGCCAAACCGGTGTTCTCTTCTCAACTGTTCCTTGTGAACGATCCCCAAACGGTGTTTAGTGGTGGCAGATGGAGGAGGAATTTATTAGAAAGAAAATATTTTACCACTTTCATTGATCTTAACCGATTTTGGCCGTGACATCTCAGCAGAAAAATTATAGAAATCTAAGATTATCGAGGAATTTGAGAAATAATAAGCCTATAACACACCTCAGATATTGTTCTGCCGTTTGTGCATATTATATTTGCATGAAATATCTTGATTTTTAATCCTATTAAGGTCAGACTCCGACGGGGAAAAATGAGTTCATTTTATTTATATAGAGAAGATATGGCGATTAAGCTACACTGAATATTCTGCGTTTCATCCAACTATAGGGTTCGTCAAGCCTGACGAATCCTATAGTTGGATGAAACGCAGAATATTCAGTGTAGCTTAATCGCCATATATATTTTATAAATTACTAATTAGCTCTACCTACGTATTGAACACTTTTGAAGTAACTACTTAAAGTTTACGCATAAATCTATACTTTCGTATATTAAATTTATGTGAATAATGAAGTAGTTATATATATATATAATAAAATAAAAAATATTACAATTAAATTTACCAAAATGATCCAAGATATTAAAATTAAAGTATATAATATATATCAAAGATTTAATATTTATGAAGTAATCTCAACCAGATGTAACAGCTCGATAAAACACGATAGGAGATAGAGCTTATAATTTTATCTACAATTTCTCTCTTAGTCTTTAAATATTCCTATCTACCCACCCATCTATATCCTGCATGTATATTTACTTATAGTTTACTATATGCATTTATATTTTACTATATGCATGTACTTACATACTTAACCCTGAATTTGCAGATACCGGTCATCCTCTCCCTTTAAATTTTTTATTATTTTTTTATTTTTATATTTTTTATTTATTTATTTATTATTTATTTTTTATTCATTTATTAATTAATTAATTTATTTGTTTCCATTTACTGTCTTTTAACAACTCTTGCTGACATGTTCTTAAGTAATAACCTGAACATTTCAGTTGCCCTATTTTTGCCCTATATTTTTTCGCGCCTTTTAACACCCTTTTTGTCTGAGTTCGTTTGACATTTGCTCTTCAATCTTATATTTAATTCTATGCCCATATAATTCTTTCCTCTTCTTCTTCCCTGATCTTTCTGATTATGTCTCGGCAGTCGTGTGGAAAGCATATCTTATTTTTCTTTTATTAATATTATTGTAATTTTCCTTTTTCTTTTCTTTGTACATATTTGTAAATTATTCCATGGATTTCGGCCTTTTGGATTATTTTGGACCATCTTCAAATTACATTATTTCCTTAGATATTAACTTTCTTGGAGTTATATTTTTGGATTTTATCGTCATTGGATTATTTACCATTCACCAGACTATCCATCCGCGTGTAATCACCTTTTTCTTCACCATATTCCCTCTGCTTCACTTTTTTTATCAAGTAATATCTTTGACTTACTAGTAGTTTCCTCAAATACTTTTGTATGTAAAATCCGATCCCGCATTTTGCAAATTCCTACCCTCCAATGAGAAGGAAAGTATTTCTTCGAAACTCCACGGATTAAGGACTATCCACTTATATAGTGTTTCCTTTTCAGATTAAATATTTTTAAAACTTTTTCAAAGTGTTTTTAACATGTTTTATTAACTGTTTGCTCTTATATATATATATATATATATATATATATATATATATATATATATATATATATATATATATATATATATATATATATATATATATATATACCCGGGGCCTTCAATAAGTAATGCCCATGATCAACTTCCAGCTGTTTGATATAGCTAAAATTTTGCTTGTGCAATTATTGATATCTCTACATGTGATGTGGCAAATTATAGCTCTGAACTAATGGTGGTTTCTGTTTTACAGGTGTCTGAGCTGAATAAGGAGAAAAATGGAGCCTGTTGAATGTCGAGCAGTTATTTAGTTTTTGTATTTGAAAGGACGCACACCACAGACGACTTTTGAGCAAATAACAGAAACATATGGTTATAATGCCCCATCATATGACCTTCTAAACGCTGGCATCGTGAATTCAAACATGGCCAGAAGTCTGTGGAAACGGTTCTTAGACTTGTTCGCCCCCTTTTGCCGTTGATGAGGCATCTGTCCGTCAACTAGAGGCTGTCATTTAGGAAGATTGGCGCATTACCATTCGCCAAATAGCCCAAGATGTCAAGATTAGTACAGGGTCCGTGGAAACTATCATTTATGACTATTTGCATATGCATAAGATGTCTGCCAGATGGATTCTCAGGTTGCTTACACCCTTCCAGAAGCGAAACGCGTCGAGTGCTCAAGGATGAATTTGGAGATGTGCCAAGAAAAAGAGTCAATTTGTTTTATAAGACTGATTGCACAGGATGAAACCTGTCCATCACTATGATCCAGAGACCAACCCCTTTCAATGCAGTGGAAGCACTTTGACTCATCACCTCCAAAGAAGGCAAGGGTGCAGCACTCCGCTGGCAAGATCATGCTTATAGTCTTCTGGGACCAGGACGGAGTAGTGATGACAGATTTCCTGGCAAAGGGTACCACGATTACAGGAGCCTATTATTCCTCGCTTTTGAGGAAATTAAGGGAAGCTATCAAAATCAATCGCGGGGCACGATCAGCAAAGGTAATTCCCCCTGCAGGACAACGCTCCGGTCCACAACTCGCATGTCGCCAGATAAGAAACACGGGTGTTTGGTTCTGAAACCCTTCCCTATCCTCCCTACTCTGGTGACCTTGCCCCCCTCTGACTTTCACCTCTTTCCAGCCGTGAAGACGCTTTTAAAAGGAAAGCGTTTCTCAGATGATGCAGATTTGATTTCTCAAGTCACGTCGTGGTTGGAAGAGTTTCGTTGATTTACTTCTATGGGAAGTGGGTCAGAGGGATTACTTATTGCGCGCCCCTCGTAGTAATACTCTGTATGTGTTATTTTTAGAGACACATTCTTCTACAGGGCATTTAAAAACGTACTCGGCGTTTATAGTTTTAAGTAAACTGTTGACAAACGTAGGATTATTCTTTATGAATAATTGACTTGTTTTTAATTTTTTGTATCAAATAATGAATTACATTTTAGTGTTTATCGGTGGTTGAAATGTGTTTGTGTATGATAATTCATCATATTTGTTCGTTTATTTTGTAGTTCGCATGCATGTGGTTGCAATAAAATATGTTGTAATTATTGGCTTACGAAAAGCCTTCAAACAACGATTTTTTTTCATTAAAGGCTACCTGGAAGCTGAAAGACACAAGTTTCTCCAGATTTCCGGTATTTTCACCTTTTTAAATAGCATTCGCCAATAAACTTTAGTTAACTATTAGCTGTTAATAAATTCATGCAGGTAGTCTACACGGTGTATACTTGCATAATATTTTCGTAAAAAGTTTATAATAAACGCAAACATTTATTATATGTATTATGCGTATATATATATATATATATATATATATATATATATATATATATACGTGTGTGTGTGTGTGTGTGTGGGTGTGGGTGTGTGTGTGTGGGTGGGTGGGTGTGTGTGTGTTTGTGTGTGTTTTTAAAAAATGTTTTCCTTCCGAAAATTTATATAACGGATATTCGAAACAACACGAAATATTATAGTTGGGAAACACCGGCGCAAAGTGTAAATATTAAAAAAAATAGAATTATCCATGGGAAGGTTTAAAGACGGCATTACGAGTATGCATGCGCAACGTCATAGATTTTAGTCTTTTTTGTAACTCTTAGCCTTACTGCAAACATGTATCAGGGATTAACGTCGAAGAAAAAGTAAATCATAAGTTAAACATTCTGCTTTCGATTCTCAGTGGCGCACAATGTCATATTTTTCAAACTTGTTAAAGCATTATTATATATTGGGTCAAATAAATGAATAAAAAATCTGCATTAACTAAAATGTCATCATTACGCGCATTTTACACCCAGGCAATGCCGGGCAGCCTGATGGTTGGACTACCCTGACCTTTTGACTGAGTATATGTAATAATACGCCATACTTATGCATTTATATATTTTTATAGGCGCCTGTGTGTGTAACATAATAGAAACATTTATATCGAAGTATATTAAAATAAGAATATATAAATGAATTTATCTGAATCGTTTCAACAATCTAATGTGTGTGGTTATCTTCCATCGATTTCATATATATATATATATATATATATATATATATATATATATATATATATATATATATATATATATATATAATTAAAAATTATTAATTGAGGTATGTTTTATATTTTTGTATTGTTTTATGATAATTTGTACCGAACTGAGTGTTATCGTATCTGTTCTATACATACTGGTCACCAGAATATCAAATGGCAGCAATCTCGAAGTGTCGCACTACTTTATTTACAAAGAAAATTGGTACAAATGGCATCATAACATATATTTAGGTATGCATGACAATTATAAAAATAGAAGTTGTATTCAAAATGGAAACTTTTGTAATAACATTATAAATATAATAAGAATAATACGTGTATGCACTGTTTGTTTTTTATTAATCAAACATAAGGTGTCAGTATATCTTTATATTAAACGTAAAATAGAACTGTATTAAGAATATTTGTGAACTGAAATGAGTATCACATTAAAATTTTTTCGCAATTTAGTAGTTTCCGGATCTTAACTAATATAATTTCTTATGTCAAAGTGGTAGCCATTGCTAAACACGCGCACCAAAATATGCGATATACTGATACTTTCCATGATCGAAGTAGTTCAGAAATCTAAAGACAGCACATCTATCCGATAAAATCCCTCACCCTGTTAGAATCTGCTAATTAATCATCGATACTGTAGAATGTGATTCGAAACTGTGTAATATTCCCTGTACTGACAGTAGGGATAGAGACAGGTGACTCTCGATAATTACTCCTTGGTTTCTACCAAAGACACGATTTTTTTTCAGATGGTTTAGTGGCCTTTAAAGGTTTGGACTTCTCCGATCCTGGCAGCTATCAACATGAAATTATTCATGAAGATAACTTCGTCGACCCGATTTGAGTCTTGATGCATACGCAAACTATATAAAGATTATTGTCCCATTATAAATTAAAAAAAATGAACAAAATTCAGAACGGAAACTTTTGGAACAAATATGATGTAATTTATGCGAAGAAAAATGGGAAAGACTTTTCACGTATAAAAAAGGAATTCGTAGTCAATATTTGTTTTAAAAATTCTATATATCTCGTTTAAAATTAGAAATAACATGGTGTATACTGTTTAAAAAAATAAAAGTTCTCTCCATATTGTTTAAAATTAATAAAACACGTTTATTCTAATTTTTTTCGGTTTATACTGATGGATTTGTAAGGAAAGTCTTCCTATGTAATAGTGTTATGTTGTGAAATACGGATATTTTTATTACATATTATTTGCGTAGTAACGTAACGAAGATTAACGGAAGTTAGTTTCGTTTATATGAGATTGCTTTAAAGAATATTTAGCTACTCCTTCTTCAATCATTCCCGATATTTTTTTAGTTGTAACACAAACAAATTATTAAAACATACTTTCTGTTTTAATTATATAGACGGAGTGTATCAAAATTAGATGTAAAAATCTATTTGCATAAATGAGATATAAAAGAAGTCGATTCCGTAAAATATTGATCTAAAATAGCTTTTATGGCTTTTTTATTGACATCTGTTAATCGGAAGTCTTTAATCGAACCCTATAAAGCGGAGAGAAAGTTTTAACAACAACCGAAACGATTTAAGTGTTGTATTATAATATTATAATATATACTTATGTGTACGTTTGTGTATGTGCATATGCATGTCTTCGCAGGTCATGTGTGTATGTGAATATAAGTATGTGTGTACATGCATGTGTATATGTATTTTGCATGTGTAATATTACGACATAAACATTTTCATAATTTGGAAATATAAAATATAAAAGAGATTGGAAATATCAAATATAATAGAGATTGTATTTATTGATATAAAATTCTAAATCATAGCAAGATTGGTGAGAGTAGGTATTACAGCCACTTATTAACATTGTAAAACGTATAAAATCTCACACCTTATGCAGTATAATATAATCCATAAAAAAGCTCCTAGTACATTATATTTACCCATACAAACATATATATATATATATACATATATATATATATATATGTATATATATATATATATGCAGATAGATAGATAGATAATGTGTTTGTACATTATAAATTCTGCTTTTTATTCTTATTCCAACAATCAAATTTCACAAGCGCTTTTTCTACATTTACAATTTTTACACTGTTGAAGATATACTTTTTTAAGCACTCCTCTTAAAATTACAATAAAATTCTCCGCATACATTTACCCAAAGATCTATTTTTACATAGGAGTAACCATTTTTTTTTACATAGGAGTCACGAGTTATCAAAGCCCAGATGCCAATCGAGCATAAGGTAAAAATTATACAGTAGTCAATCGGACAATATCGAAGTAATCGTTTGTTATGGAAATTTGGTAAATTTGATTACGTAAGTCTCACAACAACTTATTTACGTTGGATTTGAAGACGACCATATTGTGATTAACTGGAAAGCAGATAAACTAAAGTCAGTTCCACAGGTGGACAGTTCTAAAAGGCACGGATAGATAGGATACGGTTTGTTCAGAGTATGATGTAGAATACAATGTTTTCTGGCCAATGGTAAGCGGATGTTCAAGTGTTATTTGAAAGGTTATTTGATTATATACATGTGTATTATGTACTGTTATGTATATTTTCACTAATTAGTAATGCCGTATCAAGGGGCTCTACTGTAAATGATTATTAACACGTTATATACTAAAATATAACGTTTATTATTTTTTTTGTATTTTGGTTGTGAAAGGAAAGATTATATAGTAAACCTTATCTATGCTAATTTTTCTCAATATACATACGCACACAAATGCAACCCCATATATATATATATATATATATATATATATATATATATATATATATATATATATATATATATATAAACAATGAATAGATATATGGGCGTGTGTAATAATGTCAAAGTAGGAATTACTATGTAGTTATTGTATCCTATCATTATTCCGATTTATATAATGTTTTAAAATCATTTCAATGAACAACTTATGGGTATATTGCTTTATTTTCTCAACCTCGTTAATAACTTGGCACATTGCAATTAATACATGTTCTTATATTCTGCCATAGTTTCGCTTACACTGCTTTAAATAATTTTATTTTCTAACTGGAGTAGATGAATTGTATTGTAAGCAATTTCTCGAAATTTTCACGAATTTTTATTCATTCGTTACTTAATACTTAATAAAACATGTAAAGACGTTAATTATTTGATGCACAGTTTATATATATATATATATATATATATATATGCATATATATACATATATATACTAACATGAGGGTCCGGCATTCCCCGGGTATTTGAAGGCGTATGTTAAGCAAAAAAAAGCAGTTCACTTTTTTTTTTAATTTGACCCCTATTATAACCCCTTAAAAGTAATTGTTTTTAGCTCAAATCTAGTCATTTAGTTAGATTAATTACTGATATCTAAAATTTCAAGTGTTTAGACCATAAATTGTCGGAGGAGTTTGGGAGAGTTCCCAAAGGTCAAATTGTTGAACTTTCAACCCTTAATCGCCAAATTTTTGGCCCAAAACCGATCTCATCGATTTTCCCAAATCTCAGTACCCTGTACACAGACACAGACACACGCACACACACTTTCACTTTCATAGATATACTAGCATGGGGCCACGCATTTCCCGGGTATTTGGAGGTGTATGTTGAACAAAAAAAAGGTCAATGTTTTTAAATTTACCCCTACTATGACCCCTCTAAATTTATTGTTTTGGGCTAAACTCAAGTTATTAATTTATATTCATGACCAAGGAACCTATATTTAAAATATCAAGTGTGTAGACCCAAAACTGTCGGAGGAGTTTTGTAAAGTTCTATCAGTTCAAATCTTTGAACTTTGATCCCTTAATCGCTTAATTTCTAGCCAAAAACCGATCACCTGGATTTTCCCAAAATTCAGTACCCTGCATATCAAATTTCAAGTCTGCAGACTGAAAATTGAAAGAGATATTGCGTAGGGAAATTTACGCATACACACAGACAGACATACACTTTCACTTACATATATATATATATATATATATATATATATATATATATATATATATATATATATATATATATATTGGGTATGTGGGCATTGTGTGCGTATGTGTGCGTCATCTGTGTATGTACATATTTAATCTGATATAAACAGAATAATAAATATCACTGCGAATATTAGCTAATCATTATGTATTCCTCAATTTTGACGGAGAATTAATGCTCATAGAGTCATAAATGACGCGATAAAAACAATATTTGAGAGTTTACTTTTACATGATAAAATAAAGCGTTATAAACAGAGCAAAATGTAATGTAAAAATACATGGCAGCAAATATAAAGTGTGTTTGATTCCGTGTAAAAGAGTTGCCAATTGAAAGAAAAATTATACTGGAAAGACACATACTTTATGTACGACGAAAATTGAATGAGGAAAGAAAGCTGTGTCTTTATTGATTTGACATGAGGAAACATTTGCCATTATTTTTATGTTGCTTTTTATGGTTGCGCACGCAAGCGTATTTGATTGAACAAACGAAATGACGAAGTTTAGAGAATTGAAAATGCTTGGTGTTAATGTTTATTATTGTAAGAATTGATGTTTGAATGCATCAAAAGAAGTTTGTAAATAATGATTACAGATAATATGTATGGACAGAAAATAATATACATGCACACATATTCGTAAAAAAATAATGTAATTATTATTACACGTATATATATATATATATATATATATATATATATATATATATAATCATTTACCGATGTATACATAGATGCACGCATACGAATGCACCCACGTATATTACGAGTTCGTATTTATATGTCCACACGCATATTATATATATATATATATATATATATATATATATATATATATATGTATGTGTGTGGGGGGTGTCTGTGTCTGTGTGTGCATATAAATATACAAGAAGGTCGCTCGGCATTGCCCGGTTCTAATAAAACGGGTTCATATTATATTGCAATTCATGCAAAGTTCGTATTTATTATTATATTATATACAGTAATGATTTTAAAAAGTAAAAAAAAAAATGCCCCGTGCGCCACCAGCGAGAATCAAACACAAACTTTTTAGCTTACGATTTACTTTTTCTGTTACCTTAATGCCTGATCAACGAAGACATATTTTCTGCAGGGCAGAAATAGCAAAAAAATTAAACATGAACTATAGCTATTACGTTACGTATGCATAATAATAATACCATCGTTCGACCTTCAGTAAGCAAATTTCATAGTTTTTTTAATTTTCTAACTTTGGCATCGATTTTCCCCGACTAAAGCGTATATATATTTTGCATGGGTTGAATACCCTATATAACAAGTTAGCAGACTAAAAACTGAGAGAAGGAGTTGGTAGGAATTTTTTAAAGCAATTATAGGTATGCATACAAGAATATAAATAGAAGGAGTTTATGTTTCCTATAACATGTTTAAGAAAGTATTACAAGTATAAATCATGTAGAAACAGTTTAATCTCCTTATTCCCTACGATACGTATCCACTGAAAAGTTTGTGTGTCAGGAATTTAGGTGAACATGCCAGTGTGTTTGTGTCTGTCTGTGTGTGTACACTTCCCGTAAAAGTAACTCTGTCAAGTTTCGGTCTACACACTCGAGATTTGACATGAGTTGTATTGAGATTTTGAGAAATCTATGTAATCGGTTTCTTGCCGGGAATTTGTCTGTAAAGGGTCAAAGTTCAACGATTTGACTTTTGAAAACTCTACCCAACTCCTCCGGCAATTTTGGGTGTAAACACTTGAAATTTCAGATATAGGTTTCCTGGTCGTGGAACTAACTTAATAATTCGATATGAGCCCAAAAAACTAAATGTTAAGGGGAATAAGTAGGGTCCGATTTAAAAAAAAGTAGCCTCTGCGGTCTGTACTAAATTACTCACATAGTTTTCGGTCAAAACATTTGTAAATTTAACATAAAGTGTATTCAGACATAGGGCACGCTTTTTTAACAATATTTTTTGCTGACAATTTCGTTTCCTAAACACTTGCAATTCCATATATAGGTTACTTGGACATGGGTCAAATATTTTAATTCAATTTAATCCAAAACCATAAATATTAAGGGTTGAAAATTAGGGTAAAAAAAAATAACGACGTCTGCGGTTTTTACCAAGTTTTCCCTATGGTATTTAAGGGAGCCTATCATATAGGTAGGAATTAACATAGATATAAACACTTTTGAATATATACATAAGCGCATAAAATTATGGACTGTACATAGCGCCCGAGCAAAGCAGTGAAATTGTCTGTGTCTGTGTGTGTACATTTACCTAGCATGTTCTCGGTCAATTTTAAGTCCGCAGACTCGAGATTTAATATAAGGGGTATTTATCTCAACTAAATTACTCATCTAATTTTTGGTCTTAAATTTCAAATATCACATGTAATGAGTTCAGACATTGGGCAAGCTTTTTAATCTCCTTTTGTCGAAGATTTTGGTGCCAATGGATCAAAATCCTTAGGATTGTACCTTTGCAGTTTCTATTAAACTATTCAGCTTATTTTGAGTCGAAGCATTGAAATTTTACATAAAGTGTATTCAGGATTGGGCAAGCTTTTACACGACTTTTAGGCGAAAATCTTTGTTTGAGCCTCAATTTAATAAGAGTTATTATTCTTTTAACATCTCACGCCGTCCATAGTCCGAAATAGCGATTTAACTATCATTTTATTCAATCATAAGTTCATTATTTTTTAACAAATGATTGTTTATTTTTTCAAAGTCCAAGCATCACTTGAGGATAAGTTTTAATGAGTGTACGGTAGTCATTAATATGATATCTTATTAATCGTTCGTATTGGAAATGTTTAAATTGGAACTCCGCAAAGGTACGGCTATTTCAATAAATTCTAAATATTATACTTGAGGAAGACCAGATTATAGTCAGTGGAAAGCCGGCAAATAAACAGTTTCACAGGAGAGCAGTTCTAAGAATGAAGCTTTGTTCATTGAATCAACGTTCATGTGTAGGCACACATGAAAAGTTGTGGGAAATATTGACAGTGGTTTCAGCCAGAAAAAAAAAAAACAGTTTATTCGTGAATGTTTGGTAAAAAGGCGACCATAGATTGATGCTCAGACAGACAATATAAATAATAATAAAACAGAGACAGGCTAGCCATGTTTCTATTGTGCGAAAGACGTCGCGGGGAAGAGAAAATATCACCTCCATTCTATCAACTCAGTAATCCGAGGATACAGTGTTTAGAGAAGCTCCTGAAACGTACTTGGCTCTTACATACATAGATAATTCAACCGGTAGTGAGATATCTACTGCTTCGGTGTAATATTTCAACCAATTCTCCAGCGATATTTACAACGTATTCGATATATGTATTGTATTCAGGATCTAAAATAAAGTTTAGGCCCAGAAGCTTGTCAAAAATTGGGGCCTTCCCACGGCAAGAGACAGTTATTTTAATTGATGCCAGGCAAAATCCAGATTGTTTTTCATGGAATTATGGAAACCTGGTTTTAAAAGCATTAAAAATAATCAGACACCCTCTTTTTCATTCCAATACGTGCTCCAGATAAAAAGAGAGACAATCAGATAGATATTGGTAATTTACGGCCTCTGAAGTGTTAGCATAGTTGGTATTGATGGCAGGATAAATATTCAAGAATGGTCTTTGGATGTGATTTGTGAGATCATTAATGAAGATCAGGAAGAAAGTTGGAACTAGGAAGGGAACATGCCCGATGCAAGTGTTAATTCTGTAGCTGAAAATCCTGTGGAGTAAGACGTTTATGCAATACCTTATCAAAGGTCGATGATATGTCAAGAGCAATTGTCGAGAGATTCGCTAATTATACGCTAGCACATTTACTGTAAATATCTCAAAACGGGAATTGCATTGAATGCCACTGAGGAGATTGTTTATGCTGTGTGTTTTCGCTTGATCTGATAATGGTGGCTTGTATCCTCCGAGCTATAAAGATTCAATGGCCAAGATGTAGGGTCTAAATAATAATTATTAATAGCGACCCCGAACGGCATACATATAAAGAAATTCAGAATAAATTAATGTAATAGAAAGATGTGGTTTTCGTTTTTCTTCGCATGGATGTATAAATTTCAGCATGTAAAAGACTAGGGATCTATTATAAAACTCAGGTGTGTAGTCCGTTATCAAGCGGTTATTGTGCATGTATTGCAGATGAATTGTTAATGCCGATTAAACTCATGGTCTGTGTAGCTGGTACTGATGTCTAAAAGACACGCACCTACGCTCCTCCCTAGACACTCGCTATGAAAATATAGAGATTTATACATCCAATCAAAAGTCATCTATTAGTGTCTATATATGTTCACAGCAGTAAATATATATATATATATATATATATATATATATATATATATATATATATATATATATATATATATATATATATATATATACATAATATATAGCCATCAACATACAGTACTGTTTCCCTGATTTTGTTAATCGTTAAAAATCTTTCAATTGGAAGAATTTCGGTAAATTTTACGAATATATTCGTTGGCTGGAACAATGTAATTTTTTTCAGTGAATACTCATTTGGATACACAACATTTCCTTTGAAAGAGTAAATCATTATTATCTAATATTATAAAAAAAATACTTGGATATAAATTAGGAATAACCTGTGTAGTACCAGTCTGTTGGATATTTGGTGGAGAGCCCAGGAAGAGAAACATTCAATGTATTGCTCACATACACAGATAATTTCTCTGGAAGTCATGTAGAACTTTCAGTCATTGTCTAATAGAATGCAGGATATCAATTAAAGGATCTAAACCATAAAAAATAGATAAGGTAAAACATTCCAGTGTGAAAGGAATTTATATATCAATAATTCATCACAAAAACAAAAGCAAGAAATGAAAGGAAGTATAAATGTCATATTCCTTCGACCCAACCACGCATCTACGTCAGGTGCCTTCAGAAACGTCCAAATACCATTAATAGCTTATAGTTAGAAACTTATTTTTCTGTATGACATTAAAACATATTCTTAGATCAACTGCGGTGTGTTTTACACACAACCAGTGCGTTAATATCGTGGACTAGTGCCAAATTAGATATTAATGAATATACAGACTTGAAACAGGTTGTTGAACAACCAAACGGAGCGAGCACATAAAAAAAAATTGTTGGTATCGTAATCGCTTTCATTCTAGCTAAAAATACATGAAGAAATAACACGGAAAAAACAAGGAATACAATCTTAAATATAACTGGCGTTTGATATTTTGTCTCATTGTTTTGTATTTGAATATATATATATATATATATATATATATATATGTATATATATAATTATATGTATATAATTATATATGCATATATATGCATATATAGAGAGATAGATACGCATATACGTATACATATATACGCACACATATATATATTTGTTTTTCTGCCAGTAAATTTAATAAAACGCCATTTTAATCGCTTTCATTATTTATTTTAAAAATTCCCTCGATACAGCGAGGGTCGAAACCGGTCAGCTGGCCCCCCATTCCTTTTTTCTTTCCCCTCCTGTGCCCCCTTTATTCCCACCGTTCTGGGGAGAAGATATATATATTTATATAGATACAAATCTACTTTTAATCATGAATCATTAAAGTTTTCCCTTCCTAATTGCAATGTTTAAATTTTGTATCTCTAAAAACATCATGAAATATACATATATGTATGTATATATATATATATATACATATGTATATTCAAAATTAAAGCTTACTATATATACATTTATATATATATATATATATATATATATATATACATAATATGTGTGTGCATACACACGTATCTGTTGATTCAGTAAATAACAAGAACCCCACTAAAATTTCGTTTTAAATTAATGATTATTTTGTCCTTTTGTTGACAATTTGATTGTTAAATGTCTACTTTGTTGAATGCTTTCGTCTATATGTGAAGCTATCGAAAAGACTGAATTAAATCACTAATCCAAAAATCATATTTAATCTTTATTCCTTGTAGAAATTAATTTCAAATATATAACCCATACTCACACATAATCCCTTTCAAAACGTGACCACATCTTCCAATCTAATCCCTAGTCTCGGGAGTATAACTTCAAAGCAGATACTAATTCTTGGAGTCTATATTAATGCTTACCATCTATATGGGGACATAGAAATACCTGGCCTTAAAACCATGCGCGAAGAAAACCCTCTCGGCGCTGATGGATCTGATCAGATCATGCATCTAGGAGAAGGAAAACTCCGATTTGTAAACCTGTGCCACTGACCTCATACGTCTTGTCAAAAAACGGGAAGGGAGGCTTCCTCAGTCCTGGACTACTACCTCCCTAGAGTTGGTGACTTGATAAAATGACCGTTTGCAAACCTGAACTGCTTAAGGAGTAACTAGTCTTTGCCTATCGCCCGGCTTCCATACTACTTCTTTGCCTATTAGCCAAGAGCAGAGGTGCTGCTGCAGAGGCTTATCAGAGACGTCCAGTGCTTAGCGTTGTTTCCTTACTAGGGCAATAAATGCCGTCCCCCAAATTTGGCCCATTTTCTTTTCCTTACGCCTGGACATCTTAGCAGTGCTTGTTTACCAGACATGCTTGCATGATTGGACTGGATCACTCTCGTTGTCCAGGATTGAGGGTACCTGTTCGACAGTTGCTGGTCGCTGTTTCCGACTGACAGTGCAGGGGTCATAACTCGTTGGCAGCGCATAGAGAGGCTGCTCTATCATCAGTTTAAGACTTAGCCTGGGAGTCTATCGACCTTCACAAATGGGAAGCCTGCATGTAGAACTATCCCTGCATTTAAGATGGGAAAAACTAGCGTTACAATACGCAACAAACCTACAAAGAAACCCCTAAAACGCAACATACAAAACTACCTTCAACCTACAATGTACACACTTTTATTCAGGGAAACCAAAAAGTATACCCTCCTTTGGACACAGAATTAAAGAAATAATACATCAAATCAATGAAAACCCCGACAATATAATTACTCAAATTACTGTAAAAGAGTAATAAAAAGTGCAAGAGCGCTATATGCTCACTTCGTTAATCCGAAGTAGCTGATTAGCGGCTTGGGTACCACCAGTTTTGACAAATAGAAAACAGGATCCTGAAGAGAAGCGTGCGTTCTATCCCAACCATCATCAATGGACCAGAGGTCATCTCGTCAGCATCAGGCAAGGCCAAAATATTTGCCAAGAACTTTGCAGCTAATTCTACCCTATGCGACGAAGGCCATAAACTCCCTGTATTTCCCCCATAACAGACCACACGCAATGCAACATACAAATATATGTGCGTGAGGTTGCCAAGCTCATCAAAAACCTTGATTCTACTAAAGCAATTTGTCCTGACGGCATTCCAATTATAGTGCTGCAAAAGTTTCAGTCAGAACTTGCCCCCATACTTACAAAACTGTTTAAGCGTTGCCTTAAGGAGATGCTTCCCAACACCATGGAAAACCTCATCAGTGTGCCCTGTATTTAGGAACTCAGGCGATAAGCCCTCTCCCTCTCAGTACAGACCGATAAGTCTTATGTGTGTCATGAGTAAGTTGCTGGAATAGATATTAAATAGAGAAGTAGTCAACCACCTCAGCAGAAATAACCTTCTTAGTGACATGAAATATAGTGTCCGTTCTGCCAGAGCTACAGCAGACGTGCTATCGGTTATATCTCAGAGAATATGTAAAT
This sequence comes from Euprymna scolopes, assembly GCF_053919585.1. NCBI lineage: Eukaryota > Metazoa > Mollusca > Cephalopoda > Sepiida > Sepiolidae > Euprymna > Euprymna scolopes. The sequence continues at coordinate 74,979,624 of NC_136489.1, read as the reverse complement.
CACTTTAGAAAGTCTTCCTCTCTAGGCCAATTGTTCTTGACTTATCAAAAGCCTTGTAAAAGGCATGGTCTAAGGGACTACTTCACAAGATTTGTAGTTACAGTAAAACTGGAAATGTTTCCTCAATCATTAAATCATTTCTCACTGATAGGCTCATAAGAGTAGTGGTTGATCGGCAGAAATCAGAGACCATCAGTGTTAATGCAAATGTCACTCAGGGGTCGATCCTGGATCCAACTCTCTTCCTGATCTACGTAATTATCTCCCAAAACACATACTTAAATCATTCGTTGATATATGCTGATGACACGACCATCTAGGGCAACACATCAAATGCCGTAAATGACAAAGTTCTCTCTGACTCAGAGATCAGAGGAGAGATAATCAGAGAGAACTTTGTCATTTACAGCCTTTGATGTGTTGCTGTAGATGGTCGTGTCATCAGCATAGATGCCAACGAATGATTTAAGTATGTGTTTAGGGAGGTCATTGATGTAGATCAGGAAGAGAGTTGGGCCCAGGATTTACCCTTGAGGGACTCCAGCATTTATATTGCAGGCCTCCGATTTTTGTCCATCTACCACTACTCTTATGAGCCTATCGGAGAGAAATGATTTAATGATTGAGAAAACATTTCCAGTTATACGGTAGCTGGAAATCTTGTGAAGTATACCCTTAGACCATGCCTTTTCCAAGGCTTTTAATAAGTCAAGAACAATTGGCCTAAAGAGGAAACCTTTCTAAAGTGATTTACATATTCTCTGAGATATAACCGATAGCACGTCTGCTGTAGATCTGGCAGAACGGAAACCATATTGTCACTAAGAAGGATATACCTGCTGAGGTGGTTGACTATTTCTCTATTTAATATGGATTCCAGCAACTTACTCATAACACACAGGAGACTTCTTGGTCTGTACTGAGAGGGAGATGACTTATCACCTGAATTCTTAAATACAGGGCAAACTGATGAGGTCTTCCAGGGAGTCGGAAAGCACTTCTCCTTAAGGCAGCGCTTAAATAGTTTAGTAAGTATGGGAGCAAGTTCTGGTTTAAGCTTTTTTAACACTATAATTGGGATGCCATCAGGGCCAGTTCCTTTACTGGAATCTAGGTTCTTTATTAGCTTGGTGACCTCATGCACAGATATTTGTATGTTACCTATCTTGTTCTGTGTTATAGGAGGACATATGGGGAGTTGATGGCCTTACTCGCATAAGGTAGAATTTGCTGCAAAGTTCTTTGCAAATAGTTTGGCCTTGTCTGACGCTGACGAGATGGCCTCTGGTCCTTTTATAATGGTTGAGATAGAACGCACACTTCTGTTCAGGATCCTATTTGTTATTTGCCAAAACTGGCGGGATCCAAGCCGCAGATCAGCTACCTTGGATTTAACAGACTGTGCATATAGCTCTCTTGCATTTTTTATTACTATTTTACAGTGGTTGCTGGCAGACCTGAAAGCAGCTTTAGTCTCAGTGCATCTATTATGTTGGTAGCTATGGAAAAAGTGATTTCTGTGCGCGATAGCAGCAGCACATTCTGGGGAGAACCATGACTGGCTGTCAGGTTTTTGTCGGAATTTTTTAGATGGTATGAATTGGTCTATGCCTACAATTTACCATTCGGTCAGATCTGATACTATAGAGGACACATCCTTTTTAAACATGGAGTACAGAGGTAAATCAAGTATGAATGTACGGAAGCTATCCCAGTCAGCCATAGAGTATCGGTATACGGCACGGTGGAGGGGTACGTCTGGGGGCTTCTTACATTTCGTTTTTATCTTAACTGATACGGAGTGGTCGGAGGATCCTAGAGGAGAATGAACGGAACATGAACATAGCTCAGGGGAATCTAAACTAGAATCAGGATGCCAGCCCTTCATGTGTTTTAACTTACTTTACAACATAGCGTTAACTACCTGTATTTTCTTTATCGGTCTTTCTCCACCCATTACTGTACTCTAATGAATCATGTTTCTGATAGCATAGATGTAGCACCCTCTCTTGACACTGGCGCCCAAATACATGCGTTTGGTGACTTTAACGCCCAACACTGAAATTTGCTTGGCTTCTCTAACTACACTGACACAGCTGGGAGCATCATCAATAACTTTGCTTTATCCAATTCCATGACACAGACAGTAACATTCCAGACACATCTCCCAGATCGCCAGGCCCATGTAGCCTCACTTTTCGATCTATTTCTGACAAATGTTCCTGATGATAATGTAGCAAATGTTCATTGCCCACTGGAGAATGCTGATCACGCTGTGGTAATGATTTACATTACTCTAAACTCCCGACCCAAGTTGAAGAGGCGTTGCTCAAAACGATCAGCTACTACAATGAGGCTGCTTTGTATGCAATTAGAGATCACATCAGTGACGCCCCATGGGGAAATTATTTTCTCTTCGAGCAGAACAGTGCGCAAATGAGATTACTGAATTGTTCAAAGCAGCAATTGAAGCACATACTCCTACACGAAAGTTCTACAGTAAACCCCCTTCTCCCCAATGGTTTACTTCTAAATGCGCTGCTGCCATTACTCAGAAGCAACATGCATACCGTAGATTTATTCAGCATAAGTCAAACAGACAAATGTATATAGAAGCTAGAAATAATTACGAGAAAGAAGTAGCTAAGAGTGAATACACTGAAACCACCAGGAAATGCATTGAAGCGCAAAAATTAGGAACTCGTGATTTTGGGAAAATCTAAAATAGTGTAGTAAATAATGGGCAATCGACAATACACCCACTATCAAACAATCATGAGATTGTTTGCACAGCAACTGAGAAACGAACATGCTTGCCGGTCAGTTTGCCTCAAACTCTTCCTTGGATCCAGCAAGCCATTTTCGGCTGTGGACAGAAACCACGCTAGATGATCTAAAGTGCACACCTTCCCAAGTACACGATATTATAAAAAAGCTAGACACCTGAAATCATGTGGATCTGACCTCATCACGGTCTGCTATTTAAAAAATGCTCCGCTGAGGTCGCTCCTGTTCTCTCTAAACTCTTTAACAAATGTCTTGACGAATTTTGCTTTTAGTGGCTGGTGAAGAACTGCTTCTATGATAACAGTTTACAAAAACTCCGCGAAAGAACTGACCCATGAAACTATCGCCCAATTAGCCTCCTCCCTCTTTTGTCCAAAATATTTGAGTCAATTATTAATCAAGCTGTAGTCCCCATCTTAAAGCTGCTAAACTTCTGTCAGACCACCAATATGGATGTTGACAAACTCGTTCTACTGCAGATATTTTAACTATAATATGTGAATGTTTATATCAAGCAGTGGATAAGGCCAGAGAAGGGAGGGCAATATCTAAGGCTTTTAACATGGTATGCCACAATGGTCTTTTGATTAAAATAAAATCATATGGACGAATGCTTAGCATAATTAAGTCATTCTTAAATGAGAGGGAATTCAGCTTGCCTCGATTGGCGTACGTCCAAAAAATGATATAAATGGATCGATTCTTGGACCTTTGTTATTTATACTATTCATAAATGACTTACCCGATAAAATTTTCTCTGAGATTGGTATATTTGCCGACGACACCACGCTCTATATCAGGAACGTGGGGAAAACTAATGTGCACATATTTAAGGTAATGACCGAAACCCAAGAGGAAGACCTTCAGTCTGTAGTGGATTGGGGTCAAAAATGGACGGTAACATCCAACGCTGCCAAGACAAGCTCGTTGTCTTTAATAATTACATGAAACCTTTCCAACCATCAATAGCTATTGCTAGCGATATTTACCTGAGAGCAATTCGTTCAAGCTCCTTGGATTAACGTTCACAAGAAATATGAGTTGGAATAGATACATCGAGATTAGTGCTAAGGCTGCTGTAAAGAATGTCGGTTCTTTCTCTCGTGCTTGAAATTATCCTGTACCTCTACAAAGCCACCACTCGCACATGTATGGAGAACTGCTGTCACATTTGGGCTGGTGCATCTGCTACTAATCTCTGGACAGGATCCAGCAGAGATCAGCCAACATAATATGCCACGAACTGTCATCTAAAATTCAGCTCCTGTCCCACCGACGTAATATTGCATCCCTCTTCCTGTTTTACAAATATTTTAATGGTGAATGCTCCGACTAAGTACACGCCTTTCTACCATTTCGACGAAAATACCCCCGACAAACTCGATAAGCAACGAAGTCCCACCCCTACACAGCTAAGATCCCTAGATGTAAAAAGACTTTTACTCTAATAGCTTCTTCCTCAGAACTGCAGGAATTGGAATTCTTTTCTGGTTTCCTGCTTCCCGAACTGTACTGACATGCAAAAGTTCAAGTGTAATGTAAACATACATCGTGCTACTAAACTCCCTACATAGTATCCCTGCAAGTTAGGTCCCCTATCGAAGTGGCAACGTGGCTTGTTTGGGGTGAATGTGTAATAAATCGTTAGGAAATCCGGTATAATGAGTTTCGAAATGAGTTACCAGAGTTCTTCTCATACAATATAAGACCTTTAGAAACTTAGAAGGGACTAGAGACATAAAGTGTAGCTAAAAGATATGCAAATGCCGCTTTAGAATAGTTGCGACGGTGGACGAAGAGAAGTGTCAGGCAGATCTAAAAACAAGAAGCATCAGGCCGGCGAATTTATAAATGATTAGCAATGAAATTATAGCATCAACAGATGTAAAGATGTCCTTAGATAGTTGCGAAAATCCTATGAAGTATATAGTAGGATTAGCAAATATGAGATAATGAAGAACAAAATGAAGGGAGATCATTATGCTGGGAATATTGCGATTAGCAGAGGTCGCATATATATCGATAGATGCAAGGAGTGAATTAGTACAAATCAAATACTTAGATTCTTTTGTAGAAAACCTCACTGATAGAGAAGTAAAAATGGCTGTGATGCGTGATAAACTGCTGGATTTTCTAAGAGGCTTATCGGAAGGACTTATCAAAAGTAAAGTGGAGGATATGACTTGACCTAATTCATTAATATTAATAACAACCCATACATGTTCGTCCCACAGGACGTTGGATTAAAGTTTAAGCCGTGGGTCCAGCTAATCCGCAAGATACGAAAATAGACGGCAAATGGTAACCAAATACAAAGGCAAGAACAATTGCATAAAACTATGGAGCAGAGTGAAGTATGCAGGTTATTAGAAGTTATTATTGGGACGAAGAGAAACCATCCAGAAAATACTGTAACCGACGTGTCCAAGGAAAAGTGAATGATTCGTTCATAAGACGCTCGCGAACTGTAAATATGTAATCGACGCGTGTAATGGCGCCACCCATTCCCTCACAATTAAAATAGAAGAGAAGTTTCAAGCTTACTAAGCATAATTTTCTTTAATAAATAGTAGTATTTTCAACGCACTTAAACAAAGACCGGAACTAAGAAAAATGTAGAGACTTTAAGAACAGTAAATTTGTCTCCATTTAATGTGGAAGTATTGTTCCCATTAAGGATAAAAATAGGAAGCTTGTCCACACAGTATGCATTCTTTTTGTGCAGAATCTTACCAGATATGTAATATTAGACCGTGATTAGCGTAGGGAAAATGGAGTAATAATGTATTTTGATTTAGTCCTAATAAGATTAAGAAATGTTAATATAGCCAAAGAGAAAGTGTTTCCTATTTTACTAATAGCAAGAGTAGTTGATAAAATAACATTAAAACCATGAAAATAACATAAGAAAATAACATCTACAACCATGCCTGGCTCATGCGCATGTAACTACCGGTAAAGATTAGAATATGAAGTACATTAACTAAGCAGTGGATTCGTTCGACATCTTAATGAACTTTCATTGGCTAATGCGGTGGTAAAATAAATGGGTCTATTAAGTTACCGCTGTTCACAATGTATAACACCAATCAAATGATAACATTGAAAAAGGGTTGTCAAGTAGCTAGATGTAGATAGGCTGGTAGCATTACTGGGATTACTATGCCGGAGAAACAGAAAAATAAGATGTCGGATCATTACTTGAAAAAGAGATAAAGATAACAGAAATATTCAAATTAGAGATCGATATATTATAACTTATATATAATATCCATATATTTTTATGGTTGCTTATTTCTTATCTGTTACAAATTTATTATTAATTTTATGTTACAGTAAAATCAGAGCTAGACTATCTCGAGTAGTATCATTATGTATATGTATATGCGTATATATATGTATATATATACATATATATATGTATGTATACTCACTTACTAAATTTTACAAACAGTCGACGTATTTTTGTAATAGGGAAGACATATATATATATATATATATATATATATATATATATATATATATATATATATATAAAGTACTTCCATTCTATAAGATTTTTACTCTAACGTTTAATTAATATTTGGCTCCATAACAAAATTGACCAACTATCTGCCTTTTTTCGGTTATCTAAAGATAATTTATAAATCGATTACTTTGGTGTGCACAGCTTGAATCTCCCAGATTTCCCGTGTGTATATATGTATAATTCTACATACAACATGTGACCACATGTGCTTTTACTTTGCCCTCATCAGCCGCTAACCAGAGGTGATGACACAGTTTCGGTGGCTAAAGCGGGACTGCCACCCCTGGCGCCACCAGCAGCTATTGCTGCTGGGCAAAGCAATAAGCAGGATATAAAAAAAAAATTACCTGGCATTTTCAAGCAGAGGAAAAACGCTGTTTTTAACTTTTCCATTTTTATTTTTAACTTTTTAATTTTAATTTAAATTTTATTTATTTATTTTTCTCTTTAATTTCCCCTTTTTCCTTCCTTTCCCCCCTTCCTTCTTTTTCTTTCCTCCCTCTCTTTTTTTTCCAGAGCAGCCCGAGAACGGAAGAAGTGGACAATATTATGCTCTCTTTGCAAATGTCTTCGAATTGCGCCAGATCCAGCATGACGCCTGTCTAACAATTGTTTGCAGGCGACATTTTTGTTTTTTAAATCCCTTCCAGTGACGCCTATTTTCGAAAGAAGCGAAATGGTGGAGTGTCCTAAAAATCCTCGACATCCAACCTCGATAGGCATCACATTGCACATCCATCCCTTTTCTATACACTCGGCACGCACGCATTCGTACCGATCTTTCTTTCGTTCATGAGCCTCTGAGAAATTTTCTTCCCAAGGGACAGTTAGTTCGATTAAAAATATACTCTTTTTAGAGTCAGACCAGAGCAAAATATCAGGCCGCTTTTCTGTTTGGAGGATGTGCACTGGAAATTTCAAAGATGTCTTCAGATCTGCTGAAACTTTCCAATCCTTTGCCCCATTCAATAACTTCATATTGGGATTCAATTTATTTTTCCTCTTTGATGGGCATTTGCCTTCTTGGCAAAATTGAACCCTGTGTTCACTAGTTGTTACAGGCTGTTTTTAGCTAATATACACTAGGATGATATTATCTCATCCAGCACTTCTAGAACCTGGTTGTGTCGCCATGTAAACATTGGGAGGGATTTTGAGCATGCAGACAAGACGTGACGCAAGGTACCGCGCTCTTTTTGACATATAGTGCATAGATCAGAATCTATATATCCCCATTGTTTGAGATTCGATGCGCATGGCAGTAGGTCATATGTAGACCTCAAAAGATATGATATCGCCAGTGGTTCCATTTCGATTAAGGTGTTCCATGATAATTTAACTGGCTCAATATCACTCCATGTTGTCCACGCACATTGCTTGGCTTGAGTAACAGCAGTAGCTTTTCTTTTTTCCTCCTCAAACATTTTTATTTCCTCGGTCACCATTTTTCTCTTATCTTTAATGCCCATTTTGGAAAATGGCTCATGCTTTGTGGATCCTAAACCAGCCCTGTACACCTGAACAAGACCCATTATTTCCTTAGTTCGAAGACTGGATTCTGCTTCTTCAATAATTTTTGTAACTGACCACTTGGTGCCAGCTTTTACAGTTGGATGTGCTTCCCGGACAAATTCATCATTTGAGTCATTCATCATCATTTGAAGACGCACCTTTCCAACTTTGAATTCTTCTACTAATGAGGATAAAAGGAAGTTGCAGGCTGCCAGAATTCGTGTATAACCCTATTTTAGAAAAACAGGGGGGGGACTCCAAGCCATTTACGTAGATATTTATTTGCGTGTTGTTCTATCCGTTCAATACGAGATAGTGCTATTTCATAAATTTGTATGGGCCACGAAAGACGGGGTACTAATCCATATTGATATCACCAAGCTTTCATCTTTCCCGGCAAAAAAGTTTTATTTATTGCCTCAAGTCCCTTCAGGGCCATGTTTTGCAATTCCATACCCCGATGTCTGTCTGTTAGTGGAATTTCGTAAAGGCGTCCTAGACTCTTCACAGGAATTTCTTTTACTGTCGGCACAATATCCTCCCCGACATTAAAGTGAATTTGCCTTACAGAACCTTTAATGATTGACAAACTTCGACTTTTCTTTGGTTTAATCCTCATTTTCACCGTTGTAAGAAGATCAAAATACCGGTCAAGCAAACACTTAGCAGCTGTTTTGGAAGGGACAATGATGGTAATATCGTCCATGAATGCTCTTGACGGAGGAAGAATTATTTGTTTATTAGTCGTAACCCCCATTGTAGTGTTAGCGGCACTTCTTAATATAAGTTCCATTGCTAACACAAACAATAGTGGGGCGATGACGCACCCCATCATAATGCCGATTTCAAGTGACTGCCATCTTGTAGTGTATTTTTTCATTGTAAACGTCATGAAAGCCAAACGAAAATATTTCATTATAATGTCCCTAATCTTTTCCGGAAAGTGGAAATAGTTTAATGCCATATCAATTAATTCGTGGGGAACCGACCCATATGCGTTGGCTAGATCAAGCCAAATTACATGAAGGTCTGACTGTGTCTCATCTGTGTATGCCAATAGGTAAAAAATATTGAGCATTTTTTTTTTATAACGCAAATGTGCATATACTAATCCGAAAGCTTCTCAGACTTTACCCAGAGCAATGTAGGTATTTGCTATGTAATGGGGGTTGTATTATTCATCATTCTTTTATATTTTTCTGTATCTAACTATATATATATATATATATATATATATATATATATATATATATATATATATATATATAAAAATCAAAACAGAATTAATTTTAAAGGAAATTGATTGCTGTTAAATTTAATTTAATAAAGCTATTAAACATTAATATATTATGAACTTGCAAGCATAAACTCTGAAACATGTAAGCATATTATTCATTCGACTGATAAATAAATGTCTTAATAAATTTAATTTTTGTTTTTTTCCTACTTTTTATTATACTTGCTTAGTATATTAAACTTTTATATTATATTATCTTAATGTGTTTTAATTTATATATAACTAGCGAGAGCTATCCGGGGTTGCCCGGGTGTTTGGATGGGGGAGGTTAAAAAAGTAAGTATGAGGATCGAACACGAACCTTTGAGGTAAAGTTGTAAATTAAAGTGTGAAAAAAAAACATGCGACGTTAACCATTGCCCTACCGCGAGATTCTAAAGGAAACACGTTGGAATTTATTACTTGGATTTGGCAGGTGCCCGTTTTAATGAGTTAATGAGGTCAAGTTTGACTGCGGGATTTTTATTTTTTTCCCAAGATTTTATAGGAAAAAGATTAACTCACATGCGGCGAGCGAGAAATGTTGAATATTTATCTTCCCGAAATCGAGCAAATTAAATAGACAGGCGAGCTTCGTTGTTAACTGTGAGATATTAACGATTTATATGTGATATAAAAAGTTTGAAAGAAGCCTTTTGTAGACATGCAGAAAAAGTGAACATACATACATACATTTTTGCTTTTATATTTATAGATTTGTGTTACAATATATATATATATATATATATGTATATATATATATATATATATATATACGTATAGTTAAATGCTTCTTTCAGCATGTTCAGCAAGCTTAAAACCACACTAAGTTGTCTTACAGATGCATACAATATGGATGATGTAAATTGCCTTTTAGACATAAGATAATGTGTTTGTTTTATTGTAGTAATTATGTAGCTCATGAAATGGAGCAAATCCAAATCATCAAAACGGACATTTTATGCTCTTCGGAATCACTGTTTCAACTAGAGTTTTCTTTAAGATATCGTCCATAAACTTTTCCTTGTTATTTTCTATTTTTTTAACCGAATTCAGATCACTGATATTGAATTGTATCATATCCATGCTATTCTTTCATTCGCCTGAACGCCCCATAAATTATTGTTGATTTTCCTATATTTTGTAATAATGATAACCGTTTTTTACGTATGTATAGTTTGTAATAATAATAAAAAATCCTTTAATCATTCGTGAAACTAACTAAATTAGCAATGACATAATATTATAGATAAAGATTTATCTCGAATCTGCACATATGTCTATATAATATATAATCAAAACATCATCCAAAATATTGGCATCTCATTAATTTACTATAACTAAGGGATATAGATTAATGGTTAATAATAAAAATAATGTAAAATACAATCTTTAGAAATCTTCTTTATAACGTTATACGGAAATTAATTAAGAATTGAATAGTTTAAGCATGTAGAAAAATTTACCCTCTCTTTCTCATATGTATATATATATATATATATATATATATATATATATATATATATGTCTCTCTCCCACTTTCTCTGTCTCTGTCTCTGTCTCTGTCTCTCCCTATATATATATATATATATATATATATATATATATATATATATATATATATATATATATATATATATAGGGAGAGAGATAGAGAGACAGAGACAGAGACAGAGAAAGTGGGAGAGAGACAGAAAAAGATTGAAAAAGTGAGGAAAAGAGAGATAGAAAGAGAGAAGTAGAGAGACACAGACAGACAGATAGACAAAGTGTCAGAGAGATAGATAAACTCTGCTTGGGAAATCATAAGACTTAATACATCGATATTCTTTTAGCTGTTCTAATACCTCTACCTTATACGCTTTTCTTTTGTAGTTTCTCCCCACGGATAAAGTGTTTACAAGCTAAGGTATGTGCTTCTGGCAAAGAACGCCAAAATTACTGTGTTATTTTTCTTTTGCTATTCATGGATGGATTAGTACATATATTGTATGAATATTAAACATAGACCTTTATTTAACACCTGCATAATTATTTTAAGTTTTCAAATTATTTAGTAATTAATTTGTGCGTTAACCGTTTCTTTGTTCTATTTAAAATGTATTTTATTGATTTTATTATTTTGCGTTTTATTATGATAAGAGTAAATTTCATTGTCAATATATTATTGATTCCATCGTATGTGTTAATTAATTTGGGAATATTAAAACTTGTAAATGCCAACATTTGCATGCAAATATAACCACACTACTAGTTTAAATAAACATCTTGAACTAAAATACTATTTTATACTCAGCTATTGAGTAGCATCCGTATATTTTAGGGTAATCGATACTGTAAGGCAAAGAATGTTTTATATCAGTAGACATTTAAATATTTTAATTGTTTTATATCAGTAGACATTTGAATATTCTTAATAACAGCCAGTTTTGATTCAATGCACTACATGGAAAAGGATGTAAGAAAGCATACGATTGCAATATTTTATACCATCGAAAAACCACTATCTATTATAATTACTTGCAGTCAAATATATACTTCAAGATGAAAAAAAGTTCCTACCAAATGTTACACAGACATGATAATATATGTTGCTATTTTTTAGTAGAAAAATGTTTCTAAATATATACGTATAAGCATAATCGTTTGGTTTCAATTATATTTTGAATATAATATACAAGTATTGTATACTTTACCTGTACAGTATGTTTTACATGTTTTATGCAACCAGTCGCAAAGAAACGAAAGAAAAGGAAGGAATTCGACTCGGTGTTTCCAATTAAACAACGGACATTTATTTCCAGGTACTTCCAGTTAATATTTTGTATTTTCTTTTACCCTAACGTTCTTTACCAGATGCTGCTGTATAGAACATGGGGTACTTCGTCTTTGTCTGACTATATTTGGGGCTCGTCATTTCCTTTAATACGTCTATGACCCCAAATTTTTGCTAAGTTATTCTTTTTTTTAATCCGTTACCTTTTCTTCTTCCCCACTTTGACTTCACAACGCACATACCTCGGCCATTTGCATATGTGGAGTTTTGTTGCATCTGCCATACATGCGCGATACCTGTACTAATTATGTTCTTGCGAACTTTTTTATATATCAAGATAATTATATCAAATTATCATAGTATATAAGAAGACAAATATCATTTCCATATCTATTGTACGCGTAAAATTGTAGCGTTCAGGAGCATTTTCAGTAAAACAGTAGTCAAATCTCTATTCAATAAAAATCGGTAAATGTCTATTATTGTAAAAAATACAAACTTTTACCAAATATTCATGTTGATAAACAACTTTCATATAAGCTTATAAATTGATCAGGAAGTATAAGCTTTCACATTTAAAATAATAGATGGTTTGAACATTAGCGCCAGGTTAATTAATATTAGATATTAATATTCAAGTTAATTCATAAACATTTTGGAGATATTAAATTCGACGTATATTTAAACGCATTACACCATGTTTGTCTTATTGCCAGTAAATTTCTCGTTACATTTTATTTGATGCAGGCCTTTAAGTCCCTTCTCATAACAAGTCGTTGTTTATTATTTCCATGTATGTATGTATGTGACAGTGTTTCTCCCGTTACTCAATATTCTACTATTTACAAAAATTCATAGTAAGCCGTCAATTTAGTCTTATTATTTTGTATAGATGGGTGTTCAAATTTATTCTACTCAAAAGAATTTATTTCACCACACTAAAAAAGAGATATTGAAATGATTACTTTCGAAACATAGCTAAAAACACCCCCACATTTTGCAAGCATAGCTCTATTATTAAATCAATTAAAAAAATAGATTAAATAATACGCCGATTGCGATGGTAAGCAAATTTCTTCGGTAAAAATTAATACGTAAACAAAAAAAGAATCCTATGGTTTTAAAACGCTAAAACATGCGAAAGAAGTAGACCTTTTAATACGCTTTGAAAATGACCTTTTAAACGTAATTAAAACCTTCGAATTCCACAATCAACCTAACAAGTTCCAACGGAAACTACACAAAATCTGTAAAAAATCTGTAAAAGCAGTTAAAACTAGAATTATTTGTAAAATAGATAAATAAGAATATAACAAACTAATTACAGAAAACATTACAAAAAACTACAAAAAACTGGATACAAATAATGCGACTACGTAGATAAAATAAATACTGAAAGTAAACAAATCACCGATAAATTAAGAATTAGCGATAAATTTGGCAAATTGAAACCTAGAGAGGAGCATATTCTGCTCAAACACCACAAATGTGACTTAAATAATAATCCCAGCACCTGGTTGATAAACGCAACTAAACAAGTAATTAGTAGAATAAGCAAAGCAATACTTTCAAGAGTAAACAAATAAATCAAACAAGACCTAGAATTCAACAAGTTGGCAAATACTGCCGAAGAAATCACTTGGTTTAAAAACATAGAATTCAAAAATAAATGTACCTTTATACAGTTCGAAATCATAGACTTCTATCACTCGATATCCGAAGAGCTTTTCAACATTGCTCTTGAATTTGCTGATGCATACACCGATATATCCTGGGAAGAAATATACATCTTTAAAAAATGTAGAAAATCAGTTCTAATAAATAAACATAGCCAATGGATAAAAACTAAAATGACAAATTCGTTTGATTTTGCGATGGATGCCAGGAATTCTGCAGAGGCACCAGATCTTGTGGGATTATTCATTCTATATACCCTCACAATCATATTTGATACTACGGATATCGGCCTATATAGAGATGATTGACTAGCTATAAACAAAGACTCCAACAAGGTCAAGGGAGATAACTTTAAGAAAATCATGCACAAGGAAATGAAAAATTAGGTCTAAAATAAGACGTATTAGATAACATGAAAATGACAAACTTCCTGGACGTCTCGTTTAATTTAGATAAAAACACATATGAACACTACTTAAAAGATTACGCTAATTCAATATACGTAACATTTAAGTCCAATCACCCACCATCAATTATAAAACAGATTCCTAACTCGGTCGTAAGTACACCCAGAAATAACTCAAGCGATGAAAATGTATTTAACAGGTCAACAATTATTTATGAAAAAAATAATGGATACAAAAATATTGATATCAAATATAATCAACAAAATACCAATACATATAATAAAATTAAAAATAGAAGTAAAAGAACTATGATTTGGTATACGGCGCCATACAATCAAATGTTAAAAAAAAACTTGACAAGAAATGTCTAGATCTTATCGAAAATGACTTTCCCGCAACCAATTCCTTGCACAAAATTTTCATTAAAAATACACTAAAGTAATCCTACAGCTGCTGAGAAAATTTGGAGATGATAATTAAAGCACATAATAACAAAAACAACAGCAAAATTAACAATAAAAATTGACACCATGACAAAAATAAAACTAACACAAAAACACATATGTAACTAGTAGAAATAATAATAATAATAATAATAATAATAATAATAATAATAGTACACCACCTCCGGACAATAGCAACCATACTAGAAATTAAAATTAAAATACTAATAAAGAACAAGATAAATGCAACTGTAAATACCGCACATTCTTCCCACTTAAGAATAAATGTCTAAACAAAAGCAGCGTTTACCAAGCAACGATATTTGTGAAAGAACCCCCCGAATAACAAGAAACATTACGTAGGTATGACTGCCTTAGATTTCAAAACTCGATATTATGACCCAAAAATTACTTCAATAACGAAAAACATCATATGAAACACCACTAGAAAAATACTAGAAAATCAAGGAAAGCGGACGGTCGCCGGTAGTCGAATGGAAAATAGTAAAACAGGCAACCACATGAAGAGACCTAGACGATCTATGAAGATTTGCCTTCACGAAAAATTTGCTTTCACATAATTTAAAGAACCTCAACATCTATTAAACTCTTGGCGGAAAATAGCGAACAACTGTGTTCACAGGAAAAATTGACTCTAGTATAGAGACATAAAATAATTTTAACTAACAATAACAACAGTAAATAAACAAATAAAATAAATAATAAATAAATAGACATGCATATGCATAAACTAGCACACACATATATATGTGTGCATATATATATAAATATATATATATATATATATATATATATATATATATATATATATATATATATATATAAAAATTATTAAAAAAACAACAACTTCACCTAGACTTAAACGGGTAAAGACACTAGATATCCACGCTAAAGAGCACCCACAAAAGAACGGGGCAACCGGAGGTCAAATGGGATTTTGTCCTGCAAGTGCAACTCATTGGATGATTATGAAGGGCGCGGTAGATACTGGAAAGCTGATTTGCTAACATAAAACTCAATAGAAGGTGCGTATATAAAAACGCGAGACAACCACAAAATTCTCGCATGAGCCTAAAGAATCCTAGAGTGGATGAAACGCCGAATATTCAGTGTAGCTTAATCGCCATATATATTTTATATCTTACTAATTAACTATACCTACGTATAGAGCACTTTTGAAGTGAATTCTTAAAAGTTATGCATCAATTAATGCTTTCGTATAATAATTAATGTGGGTTAATGAAGTAGTTATATATATATAAATATATATATATATATATATATATATATTTGACCTCACGCGAAAGCGCAGCCAACAAAATGTTTTAAATAATAATAATAATAATAATAATAATAATAATAATAATAATAATAATAATAATAATAATAATAATAGAACAACAATAAGTCTTTCACTAGCGATGACTACTATTGACCGTAACCAGTTATACACTCGGTTTGAAATTTTCATTTCTTTTTTTCTCGTTATCTACTGAATATTTTTAATGAAACCTATATAAAATATGTTCTTTATTAAATTGTAAAGATGGCCTATTCTGAAAGAAGTTTTAAAAAATTTAATCTAAAAAAGTTATTTTAAAGTTTTTGTTAAAAAAATCAGATTTTCTCATTATTCAGACATGTATGACAGAGAGTGAATTGCAAAAAAGAGTTGTTGTGTGAGGAGAATTACAAACTGAAAGAGATAGAATATTCATACCTGTAATAATATAGATAGTTGCAAGAAAGAGATGTGGTGTGAGGAGAAATAAAATTTTAAATAGGGAGTAGGAGAGATTTTTTTTATAAATACATACAATACCACATTAATCTTTTTTTTAATCTCAAATAAATAAACAAGATATAATCTTTAAAAGATACGATACAAGTTGGAACAGCATTTCATCCAAGGCATGGAAATTGTTGAACAAAATGTTTTTACTATAGGCTTTAAAAATAAAGGCACAAGATAAAATTTGAAATGTATTTATCTTCAAAGTGCACTTTTATACATTTTACAAAGTAAGGTATTAAATTTGTATACGTTATTTTGTAAAATTTATAAAAGTACACTTTGAAGATAAATAAATTTCAAATTGAATCTTTATTTTTAAAGCCTTTAGTAAAAACATTTTGTTTAAGAATTTTCATGCCTTGGATGAAATGCTTTTTTTTGCCGGTAAAAATAAAAACCGCATTTGCAATTTTATCAAAAACTGCAAATTTAAGCTACATTTAATGTAGCTGTTTAAATAAAATATACCTCATTTAATGCCCCATTTTTTCCTCTATAATTTTACGTGTTCGTAGTTGACTTCTAATAGAAATAGTCTAGTCTTTACGTCAATTAATTAAAAAAAACTTCAAATTGAGGAGGCACAGAGAAAGTCTGCAGCAACAAATTCGGTAAAAATCTGTTTTAACTATCGCCCCTAAATCAGTTGAAAATATCCACGAAAAGGCAACAAAGCATCTCTAATCGTAATTGTTTTTGTTCCAGGTTCTAGAACGTAACATTAAGTCCATATGCTACGACATTTTCTTAGTGGTCTTCAGGAGCTCATTAATCTCCACCTTCCTAATTTAGCTAATTGAGAAATCGGCCGCAGATAAAAATGTGATGAGAAAACGGCACGAAAAACTGTGCAAAATCACGGAAACGCCGGCAGTGCACGTGATGCTCCTAAATCTGGTCGTGTTAGAGATACTTCTAACAGGGAAAACCATGTTATCAATATCTGAAGCGTAAGAAATATATTTAAAACGTTTCCTTAGAGCACAACAGTGAAATTATGTTAAAAGGATATTCCTTTTTTCTGTCAAGAACAGATTAAAGGAAGTTAATTTGCAAGGATATATTGGAAAATGCAATCCAAAGATTTGTGTAAAGTACAGAAAGCGCCGTCTGAACTTCGTCAGATGCAATGATAACCATGGCTCTTCATATTGGTCAAAGGTGCTTTTTAGCGGCGAAAGCAAATTCAATTGGCTATAGGGAGTGATAGTAGGCAGTACGTGCGTAGGGGGAAAGACGAATAATTGTATCCTAGGTGCTCAGTTTCTACGCTGCAAGCTGCTGAAGGTTCAGTTTTTTTGTGGGGTATTATTAGTGTCAATTGTCCAGGGTCTTTAACTCGCTTGCAAGGTCTAATTGATTCAACAAAGTACATTAATATGTTGATTGAGCATTTTCTACCCTACTTTGGTCGAGATTTGGATGATAATGCCCTATCTGCATGCATGATAATGCTCCTAATAAGACAGCTGGCAACGTCACGAGGTCCTTGGAAGAGCATGATATAGTGTTTTGATTGGCTTGAACAGACTTCAGACCTCGATCCTTTCGAAAACGTATGACATTACATCCAGCAACAGTTACGCAATGATAAAATTTCAAATTTGGAATAACTTTGGAGAAAAATTTCAGACGAGTCGGATGCCCTTTTCAAGGCGTATTGCTGCAATCTAGTTCAATGCATTCTTAAAAGATTGCAGGCTGTCAAATTGCAGAAGGGCTATACTACTAAATATTAACTAGTTCATTGTGTGTGTATTGTATTTGTGTTGCATTAATATCCTAAGTTTGCATTTATAGAGCAAGTTTCCATTGTGCGGACGTTGTTTTTGCCTCCTCAATTTGAAGTTGTTTTATTAAATCGATGTGAACATTAAATATTTAAATTAAACATCAAATATGAGTAAGTAAAATTATTAAGGAATAAAAGGCAATTAAACGAGGTATAGTTTTTTTAAACTGTAACATTTAATTTAGCTTCAATTTGCAGATTTCGAAAGAAAATCACAAGTGCGTCTTTTATTTTGCCGCCTGTATAATATATATATATATATATATATATATATATATATATATATATATATATATATATATATATATATATATATATATATATATATATAAACTTCGGACAAAGATGACCAATGACAATGCATACGTTCTGGAGCGCACATTTTATACTAAAACATTTAAGTACAACGAACACGCCCAGGTATAATTGATGCGTACGGTTTTTTTTTGTGATCCTAATTTAATTCCTACACAATCATTCGTATTCTGAAGATATGTTGGCTAGGAACTCAATTGTTCATTACTCGGAGTATCACGACCTCAATGTCTCCAATAAAGAGATGAAACTTTTTAATTATAAATGCACAACTTCATCATTATTATAATGCATTTTGATATGGCTTTTGATCTATTCGGACAACTCGTAGAAACTAAAAGGACAATGTCGACTGAACTGTTTACTTAGTAAAAGGTGTTTGATCTTTTTCTGCTTCAATCATCGGGTAGATTCTGAAATTTAATATTTATATTATTACATAAAAGGAATCAGTTTGTAAAATCCGGTTTCAAGTAAAAGTAAAAAATATATATCATGTAGATATGTATCCTCTCCAAAACAAGGAAAATAAAAATGTAGAACATTGATTACAAGTGGAAACTAATTTACTCGTAATTGAAGCTTTTCATAAAAGAATGTCATTTATGCAACCAGTCGTGTTGCTTATATCAATGTCGTATAGCAAATCGATAATGCTTTTTTTTAATATTTACGGTATATTATTTTAAATCAGTTCCTAATGGTTTTTGGTATGATATATATGTCTGCATTTTTCTTATGTAATTCTACTTGTTTTTGTTTGGAATGTGTACTTCAAAAAATACTAAATATTTAGTTATATTTATTCATTCTTGTGTATATTTTTTCTACAATACTACTTAGTTGATTCATTTTTTTAAATAGGATGTGAAAAGGAATATAACACAGTAGTTAATTTCAGTCATACAGTTCAATGTTTACGTTGCAATTGTAGAATAAAATCTCTCTATATATCTATAAAAGTGAAAGTACCTGCCTGTCTGTCTGGCTGTATATATTTCCCAATAAAATTACTCTGTCAATTAAAAGTATACACACTAGAACTTTGACACACAGGGTACTGAGATTAAGGAAAATCTCAGTATTCTGTTTTCGGCTAGTAATTTGGCTGTGAAGGGATCAAGGTTCAATGGTCTTACCTTTGAGAACTCTACCAAACTCCTCCGACAATCTTGGATCTAAAGACTTGGAATTTAAGATATAGGTTCCTTGGACATGGATCTAACTTAATAATATCATTTGAACTCAAAACAATCGAGGTTAAGGGATCATAATAGAGGTCCAAGTTTTAACAAAATTGACCTTTACCAAATTACTCAGCCAATTTTTGGACTAAACATTTGAAATTTTACATAAAGGCTATTCAGAGATGGGCCAAGCTTTTTAATCGGTTTGGGTCGGAAATGTAAACTACTGATATATAAATGTAAGTATGTATTTTGCATTTTTGTAATCCGTTATCAGCCAGAAATTTAGCTGTTAAGGGATCAAAGGTCAACAATTGGCCCCTGGAGAACTGTACAAAACTCCTCCGACAATTTTGGTCTAAACACTTGAAATTTTAGATATAGTTTCCTTGCACATGGATCTTACTTAATAATTTTATTTGAGCCCAAAACGAAAAATGATTAGGCGTCATAATAGGGGCCAAATAAAAAAAAATTGACCGCTTCGGTCTCTACCAAATTACTCAGACAATTTTTCGTCTAAACATTTGAAATTTTACATAAATGGTATTCAGAGAGAGAGCAAGCTATTTAATTTGTTGGTGTCAAAACATTTTAGTTACCAATATATAAATGTGTATATGTATGTATGTTTGCATGTCTGCGTAAAACTTTCGAGAGAGGCGACGGATTTATACAAGATCACTTACGTTTTTAAGATCGACCATTGAAACGTAAAATATCGAAAAATTGTCTAAAAAGATTAATATGTTCACTTTGAACTGGGCATTTTTCTACAGCGGGGGTGAGGGTCGCTTTTATCGCCAAATTTTCGAAAGTCATCCTCTTCTTCCGATTGTCTAGCCTTTATTAAAACATACGTCACTTCCGCTTTGGGTTCGGGCTTGCCTTCCTACTATCACTTTTTATTTGTTCACCACACTTCTCGAAACACCCAGGCAACGCCGGTCACCCATGCAAGTTACAAATAAATGTAGCAAAAGAGCGAAAAATGTCAGGTTTATAGGTTGCCGTATGATATCATTAAAACAAATGATAAGAATTTAATGTGTGTCAACTGCAACATTTTCATTTGTAGATGTAGGGGTACATGTTTGATTCTGATTATATTTTGCGTTTGTGTTATTTCGTATAGTCATTATTAGAAGAAAATATTAACGTTAACTTATTTATCATTATCATCCGACAGACAAAATTCCCCGGGGTCTCCGTCTATTCCCGCTGGCTCTCTTTTCATTTCCTTATCATTCTGATTACTCAACAAGCTGTGTTTATTGTGCGATGGCCGGTCGCTAATTTCCTTAATTATGCCAGCAATGTTGCGCAATGACGTTTGCCGAGCTTCCTGCAATTCACTCATAGTTTGCTCGATTGAGTAAAAGGCGGAAACCAAATCGATGATTGTAAGGCGAACGTGAAGAAACAATTCTCTCTTAATTTCATCCTTCTCGTTCGTGTTGCATTTAACAAGTCCGTAAGTGGACGAGATTAACCTCAGGTCGAAATTAAAATAGGAGCTCTTGAGAAAAGGACAGATACGTCCACTGTAGTTTTTCACACGATGTGTAAAGCAAGCCATACGATAAATAGTTACATTTTTTATTAATAATTACGTGTCATTAACACCCTACGGGGCAGATGAATATGTAGAAAATGTTTTGAAAGACTCTACCCCAAACTCATATTATGAAGTAGTTGCCAAACAGTCACGTCTGTGTATGTTAAAATAAATTACATTTGGCAATTAATTAGTTTATTTTTAACTTAGTTTAATTTTAAACAAGAAGAATCAAATATATAAAAAAATCTCTAAATATTTTTGGAAAGAGGCGGTTATAAATAAATATTCTATCAAGTCAATAAATTAAAATTTATTCAGACAAGTAGCAAACTATATGAAATTGGTCAAATATATTTTACTGTATGTAGAGTTCGACTGTTTGTCTAACATCTTTAAAAATATAATATAGTAGGCATTGCCCCAATGACAAAACTCAGGTTGGTAGAAGATACAGGAATATAAACAGAGTATTGTGTTATGTTTTTATTAAAAAATAATAATAAAAAATCATAGTATATTTTCCAGATCTTCCTTCAAAAACGATAATGATCAGAACAATAAGAACCATCGAAAAGTATATTAAAAGTATAGCCAGTTAAGAATATTAGTATAGTTCATACAATAGGTATATAATGAATTGGTTATGATATGTTCCTGCATACAGGTTTTGAGTGTTGCCTACTATGTATTCGTGTATCTTTTTAAATGATTAGCTAGATATATTAAGTTGATCACGTTGCTATATTAGAAATATTCAGTATTAGAAATGTTAGTTGGTAGTATTATAGTTTATTATATCTTATCATTGGAAAAATCCCATAATGCTATTTTCAGAATAAGAGATTGCATTGCGCGCATAATCTAAATAATCACTAAACAATTTACAAATAGATGATGGGAGCACTTACGAATGACACCTGTCCAGATTAAAATTTAAAAGACTAATTAATTCATTTCTGCAGGAAATGGACTATTTAATAAGATATAATTGATATGAGATACGACTTTTTGTTCATAAGAAAATAAGAATTTATTAGAAAAAATATGTTCTTGATTGAAAATGTAGATGGAAACCAAATTAAATATCGCTTAAAGTATTTGACTGTTTTAACTTCTTCCATGAGGCAATATATACTTGTAGAATTCATAATGTAAACTCACTGGAAATTAAACAAAGGTACTGGTAAACGCTTATTAGGAAGTTTATATTAATGTCTTCGAATGCATGGTGTTATTTGTTAAGAAACAGGGAAATTTAGTTGCAAGTTACATCATTCTGGATTTGAAGATTCAATGCTTAGGGTTGGCTATACAAAAACATGTGAATTACTTGAAACTAATACTCTGTTATGTCTGACGATACGTGAGCATGATATCCTGTAAATTAAATAAATATTTCCGTTCAAAATGTCATGCGAAATCTGTGGCTGACAGGTATATTAACTAGTGCAAGACAAACATTCTCAAATCAGACAATATACACCCAAAGTTCTGATATATAATCGACAAGATATATATATATATATATATATTTATATGTATATATATCTTTTCATAAATGAGCAATCAAGGTTCGCCCACTACGTCGAAGAAAACAATTCATGATAATGAAAATTTGCTATTCTAAATTATAATACGAGGTATTACAGTTTTCCTTGGACTCAGGAATGTTTGATATGTGCAGTTATTTTTTAACATTAATAGAACCTTTGTTATATACGAGAATTCAGTGCAAGCTGAATTTAAGAGTACCCTTACACACGTATTAGATAGATATTGATCAGTATGATAGAATTGGATACTTGCACATGTCAGGTGTCAAAACCACTTAGTGAATTACGAAAATGTCATTATTTGCAAACGATGGTGTTTCAAATAAAATATTCAGACCATATCGGCAGATTTTTAGGCAACAATAAATACATAACGGAAATCAAGTGTAACCAACAGATTATACTTGTTGATAACAATTCGGTTTTGTAAGTGCAGGTGTATCGAGAACAAATTCAACTAACTTTTGACAATTGCGGGTAAAATAACACAAAACATGCTAGTGTGGAAATTATTATCTAGTTTTTGTCCCCATACTACACTACATCAAAGGGACACAGACGGCTCTGTGCTTGAAGACCTATATAAGAAACGAATTCGTTAAAAGACACAGAAGATTTTTACTATGAACATATCGGCTCTCTTTATAGTCCTCTGTGAACAAAAACCCATGATGATCAGAATATTTCCGAATATGATGCAGGGAACAAAACAGTAATAGACCAAGCATGGAAAGATTTAAAAGCGTATATGGAATATGAAAAGGCAAGTTACATTTTAGCCTGCTAATGCACAACGTAATGGGTATACAAAACAGGTTAGGAAACAAAAAGATAATACATCTAATCAAAATAAATAATGTCGCAAATATTTTCTTAAAAGTATATAAAACTGATTAACTATATGATTTTACAAAGCAATAAAAAATATTATAAACAAAGGCTGGTATGAATTTACATTTACCTTAGTTCAGAGCTAATGAAATTTTAATTTCGTTACCTATTGAGAGTTAAAGAAAGGGTCAGGAAAGTATTACATCATTAAAAAATGTATTTAAATTCACTTTAAATTTATAAAATCAGTTATTAATGCTGCAATATCTTAACATATAAACTTATATCTTTTAGTAGAATATATTGTCTTTCTGTTTTATAGTTTTAACAACTAGCCGTTCTACATTTATAAGTCTAATTTATACCATATTACTTTTCATGCTCTCATTTTTCTATGTAATTCATGATTTTTCCAGGCTTTGATTTATCAGCAACTCATACAAAATTATGCCCAACGTCTTAAATTTACTAAATAATAATCAAACAAAAGACGTAATTAAGTAAATAAATAGATAGCAGTAAGTGTTGGTCGGCTAAATATTGGTTAGCAATGTAGCACAGCAGGGGTGAATTAGCGACAGAACAGCTGAGCAACAGATCGGGACAGCGGTAAAATATTATCCACAGTAGTAGTTAAATCGAGGTGAGTTTGGCGATAGGGCGAACAACGAATGAAACTATTGCAACGGGGGTGAATAGAATACTATACTATGGAAACAAACATCCATCCCCCCCAAAAAAAAGTCTCTCCTTTCCTTACATATTGCGAGAACTTTTGAACACCAGTGATTTTATTATAACTTTTCTTTTTCTTGAACGAAATTTAGCATGGTTATTTAAATATAGCTAAATATGTGATCTTTGAACTGTAAAAATGTTTGAAATTGGTCATTATATAAATGAACGGTGAAGCTTTAAATTGGTTTGGAATGAGCAAAACTAACATTAACCATATATTCAAACAGGGTAGTATTTGAATCGTACATCCTATTTCAGCTTATCGTAAAAATATTATAATGTGTTATCCTGTTCAATCTTTATATGCTTATTTTTACCTATGAAACGTCAGAGTACTGATTATTTCAATATACCTTAAATAAACCCCAATGTTATATCTGACATGGGTTATTTATGTACTCTCTTTAAACTTCCTCTTAATCATTATCACGTCTTAGTAAGATAGTAAATTTGAAAAAATTAATAGCGCTTTATTTGGAGAATTTAATATTCAATATATTTGTCAATATTTAATTTCTAAAAAAACATTTTGAACTTCTTAGTATTTTACATATTTTTATTTGTATTTAATTTATTAATGTCGTTAAATTGTTTCGAACTCCTTCACTTTAATGAACTTATACAGGTAAAATATTAATCTCAGTGTATATTCTATATGATGTTTTTAAGATTATATGAGAAAGATTTCAACCAATTGTACATTAATGCAATTTATTATTATATAAATGACTGGTGATCGAATTATTCCTTACTTGAGCTACACTTAATCTAATCTAACCTATACATTGAATTTTCCATTCCCTCTTTCTGCCTGACTTTCTGTCCATCTCTCTACACCATTTTCTCTATGCTTTATATTTTTTACTCACCTTAATACATCCGTGCGAATAACATTCTTCACCCTTTCCGTATTTAGAGTTGTAAATTACGTAAACCGAGACATAAATTAAAATTTTAAATATTTATGCTATATTTGCTTTCACTATAAAACTAGTGTTTAGTTTACCCGGTAAAGTCAGGAATTAACCGAAACAGTAGCTTTATTATTGTCGAAATCATGTGAGTTTCTTTCGTGATATTAAAAAAATAATATTATTGTTTTGTTTTTTTTGTAACATTATCAATAATCTCATTCATTGGTTTTCACTTCTGGACACATTTCAAATAGAATATATATATATATATATGTATATATATATATATATATATATATATATATATATATATATACATACATATATATGCACACACACACACACACACATATATATATATATATATATTTAAAGAAAAAATAGAAAAAACCGAATGAAATTATTAAAAAATCAACGTTTCGTCCTTGTCTCAGAGGACATCTTCAGGATAATTGAAATAAAAATGTGATAAAAGAAAAAGTCATAGATCGTGCGAAAAAAGACAGTTTTTTAAAATCCAACCCATGTCGGGAAAGGACGAATATGTGTGCGTATGGGAAGGTTGTTTGATGTCTATATATACAATTTTAAAATGCATTTAAAATAAATATGTACATTTTTTTTTTCTTCTGCGAAACTACTCATTTTCCTGAAACATTCAAAGAAAAACGGCTAGCCAGTATCCACCCTGATACCTTGCTCTTTGATTATTATTTTCCCTATGCTAGGGGTTAAATGGTAGAAGCCTTTTCTTTGCGTAATAGTATTAGTATTCAAAATTAGTGCTGATTCTATTACGCAAAGAAAAGGCTTCTACCATTTAACCCCTAGCATAGGGAAAATAATAATCAAAGAGCAAGGTATCAGGGTGGATCCTGGCTAGCCGTTTTTCTTTGAATGTTTCAGGAAAATGAGTAGTTTCGCAGAAGAAAAAAAAATGTACATATTTATTTTAAATGCATTTTAAAATTGTATATATAGACATCAAACAACCTTCCCATACGCACACATATTCGTCCTTTCCCGACATGGGTTGGATTTTAAAAAACTGTCTTTTTTCGCACGATCTATGACTTTTTCTTTTATCACATTTTTATTTCAATTATCCTGAAGATGTCCTCTGAGACAAGGACGAAACGTTGATTTTTTTAATAATTTCATTCGGTTTTTTCTATTTTTTCTTTAAACATAACGTCAACCACCGCTGGTACATTTTTTCATTCCTTATACATATATATATATATATATATATATATATATATATATATATATATATATATATATATATATATATATGATTATAGAAATGAAATATTGCCTGCGTATATGAGCTCGTTTACTATGGACTATTTTAAAATTTAACCCAAATGAACTTTATGGGGCTGGCAGTTTTTGTTTTGTATAAAGATGTCTTCAATGTTGTAATGTCAAAATGAAGATAGATGTCAATAATAAATAACCTAAACTATCCGATATCAATTTTTTTAAGAAATACCACTATTTACAATAAATTTCCTGATTCAACACTCTTCTCTTTACAGTAGAGTGTAGCTTAGAATGTATTGAGAACGAAGTCATTGCAGAGAGACACGTAAAACATTTTTCCCGCTAATTTCCGGGGATCACTGATTTTGATTATAATAAATATATAGGAGATTAGATAATCTGTGGATCATTTTTCAATCGTGTACACATCGCGCTTCCTTTTTAGTATATAGATCCCCTTGTAATATATATATATATATATATATATATATATATATATATATTTATTTATATATATATATATATATTCACAGCTAAAAAATAGAAAAATTAACACATTTGATCGGGTAATTAACAGTTAATTAACACTTTTACAAATTAATATTTTTATTTTCTACTTTCCGACAAAGCTCTCTGCTTTTGCATGAATCATCCTTTGTGATATTTTTATTGCAGCATAAGATGGATAATGACATCGCTAAGATGTATTTGATTATAATTTTTGTAATGTATTTAAAAACTGGATGTTGCATTGTGTAAGCAATTAAGATTATTGTGAATGGCCAAGTTGTATAATACTGCTGTTATAATAGACATTTAAATCGATTTTATCTAACTCTATCACGCAATCTCAATTTTTCTACATCTCTCTCTCTCTCTCTCTCTCTCTCTCTCTATATATATATATATATATATATATATATATATATATATAGAAGGATATATATATATATATATATATATATATAAGGAGAGAGAGAGGGAGAGAGAGGATCTATGTTTATAAACAGGTGGTTTGAGCATTATAAAAGTGGTGGACGGATATTTGTTTAAATACATATTTGACGAGGTTATTTGCGGGTATCGCTTCCGTGGTTGAGTGGTAGAACTGTCTACTATAAACAGGACGGTTGTAGGTTTAGTCCCTGGCTTTGGGGAGGTGCTCGTCTAACGGCATTGATGATTTGTGATACAACGAAACAGGGATGTATGTTGATGACTACATATATATATATATATATATATAAGTATATATACATATATATATAATTATATATATACATATATATATATATATCTAATATGCATCTAGTTTACTAGTATTTGTCCCATATGTACATATACATATATTCATATATATATATATATATATATATATATATATATATATATATATGTATATATATATATATAGATATAGATATATATAAATATATATATATGTATGTATATATACATATATTATATATATATATGTATATATATGTATTCAGTGACTTATATTTTTTTTTGTGTTTGAATAGCTTTGAGGAATCAACCCTTGCAACAGACAGGATGCTTCAACGATATAAGGGCAGAGGTCATAGAATTATTTTAATATCTGCAGCATTGGTAGTGAACAAATATATTATATTTCTCTCCCAATGATGCCAGTAGGTTCAAATGTCATGGTATTTCAAACGAATATTCCATATAATCTCGATAGAGAAAATGTAAATTCATATATGTAAAGATGTGTATATGAAATAAACCTATTTTATATGTTGCATAATCCGTCAACGACAAGACAAATAACAAAAAGCAAATGTTCAAGTGAATAAAATAAAAAAAATATACATATAGAGTTTGTATATATTTTTGTCCCTAGTTGCACCATGTGTTTATGTTATAGATAAAACAGTTCCCTCTCAATGTTTATTTTTCTATATGTTTTTGGACTTTATTGTTGGATCGGTTGAGATATCTTTTTTCAAAAACATACGTTGTTCACAATAGGATATGATTCATGAAACCGAGATGAGAAAATATGTTTATGTCCAAAGTTTTTTGCAACATTTCCGTCTCTCCTGTGGTGGATATGCAACAACAATGGCGCCAGAATGACAAAAGCCAGTAAGATTTACATTTATCCAAATATCAACATTTCTACGTGTATGAATTCTAACACGCACAATTACTAGTTATCATACTCGTTTGAAATAAAATATAGATCCAGCTGAAATTTTTTTGGGATGAAAATATTTAGATTCCTGGAGCGCTGAAATTTTTTGGATATCAAATAATTTCAAAAATGATAGTTTAACGTATATTTTGAAGAAAATGAATATCACTAAAAATTAATGACGATAATCATAATATACTGTTATACGCAGTGTCTTCAATAACATTCCAGATTTTTTGCATGGCCATTTTTATTGAAACTCTAGCCCATGTCAAAGGAATCTTCTCCGTCTTAAACGTACTTGCCGTAGCGCGCCAACAACGTGTGTAAAACCCTACTGAAGTCATTTTGTGTGTGCATCTCAACACCTTTCCTATCCTGAATTGTCTTATAATGATACCCCCTTCGTTTTTTCCTTGAGTTTGATGAACAACCAACATTTCTAGAATGCAAGGTATTGACTACAATTAGAATCGCTTGATGTCGTTATTGCTTAGAAAGTCTGTTACATTGATAGAGTTATAGACTGGTGTATTCGCGCACACCTTCCGCCTCTTCATTTTCTTGCGAATAATGGTATTACGGTTCCCAAACTTGCAGTAAACTGTGCACGTCTTGTGTCGATCGACGTACGGCGCTACTTATCTATGAAATTCTTTAATTGGACCTTCAATTTTGGTGTTATGGCATCTTTACTTCAAAACCCACTAACTTCCTGCATTCGATAAATCTCTTATATCACTCTAACCGTCATGTCTCATGTATGGACGATAGGCCAACACAGTTTAAATCATGCCATACTTTTCCGAGTCATTCTTTCCAACTTTAAAACATACTTCTAAAATGTCATTACGTTCATATTGCATTTTTGAAATTTACCATCTGTTACAATCAAGCTTAAGAAATATATATTACAATTCCTGATGCATCTGTTCATTTGGACTTGGAATCATATGAATTGGTCAGTCATGTATAGCAATAATATACTAAATTTTGTCAAAGTCTACAGAAATTGAAATGTCTGTACAAATAATATCAAATCTTATTGGAGGCACGTCTTATTTCCATACTTGTATAGTTTAATTAATACAAGCCTCAAGTCGAGATTATACAGTGTGAACTGAAAAAACTAATATTCCAGGATAAAAGCACTAAAGTTGCACCAAGAAATAGTAAAATTACAATAAGACAGGGTATAAGAAATTTACCAAGATAAGGTTTTAATATTACAATATATATATATATATATATATATATATATATATATATATATATGTGTGTGTGTGTGTGTGTGTGTATGTGTATGTGCCTGAATGTGTGTGTGTATATGTACATATCTATTACTCTCTTTCTCTCTCTCTATAGATATATATATGTATATATATATATATATATATATATATATATATATAATCGAGTGTGTGTCTGTGTCTGTAAAAATACAGACCATTTATGCTGATATACGTTTCTCTGCAGTTTTCATATTTCTTTAATTGAAAATTAACTAAATATTATAAAATAAATATGAATTATTAAATAAATATATAATAAATGTACTAATTGCAGGCGGTACTTTAGAATTTTAGAATACACATGCTTAAATGTCCAAAGCAAACTGTATAAAATGTAAATGTTATTGTCAGTTTCAAAAAACGAAGAATATATACTAGCCAAATGTATAATCTAAAAATAATTCCATGTGGAAACTCGATTATAGACATACTAGGCAATAATTCTATGTTTAAATTCGAATATAGACATATTAAACAAGATTTAATCCATTATGTTTTTCAAAAACATTGTTGACAGATATATATATATGTGTGTGTGTGTGTGTATATGCATATATATATATACATATACATATATAAAATGGCTATAATATATATATATATATAACTACTTCATTTACTGCCAAAAAATTAATATACGAAAATATAGATTTATGCGTAAACTTTAAGTATTCACTTCAAAAGTGCTCAATACCTAAGTAGAGCTAGTTAGTAAGTTCTAAAATATATATGGCGATTAACCTACACTGAATATTCAGCGTTTAATCCTGTTTAGGAATCCTCAGGCTTATGCGCAAATTCTGTGGTTGTTTCTCGTTTTTATATGGGCCTCTTCTGTCGAGGATTTTAGTTAGCCAATCAGCTTTCTAGTATCCACCGCGCCCCTTCCTATCAGCCAATAGGCATATATTTTTTCGAACAAAGGATCTGTTTTAGAATTACGTTAGTGGTGTAAGGTAGCCATTTTCCTTTCTCTTTTATATATATAAATACACATATGTGTACATACATATATGTACATATATATATATACATATATATATATATATATATACATACATATATGTGTGATCGTTTATGTATATTCATGTTTATTTAACGTTATTTATTTGTTTAATTTCTATTGTTTTTGTTAGTTTTAAAGCTATTTTGTATCGCTATCCTAGAGTAAGTTTTATTTTGTGAACACAGTGTTTTGCTATTTCTATTCTACAGTTTAATAGATTTTGGGGTTCTTTAAAGTACAGGAAAGCACATTTTTTATGAAGGCATAATTTACATGGGCCGTTTAAATGCCTGCACGTGGTAGCTTGTCTTATTATTTTCCATTCGACTATCGGCGAGTGTCCGCTTTCTTTGAGTTACCAGTATTTATTCGCTACTGTTGTTTTTATACGGTGTTTTTTTATTGTTGAATGTACTCAAATAAAGAGGACATTCGCCTTCATGAAAAATGTGCTATCCCGTACTTTAAAGAACCCCAAACCCTATTAAACTGTAGAAGAGAAATAGCAAATAACTGTGTTCATTATATATATATATATATATATATATATATATATATATATATATATATATATATATATATATATATATACGAGAAACAACCAAAGAATTCGCGCATAAGCCTGACGAATCCTAGAGTGGAAGAAACGCCGAATATTCAGTATAGCTTAATCGCCATATATATTTTATAAATTACTATATATATATATATATATATATATATATATATATATATATATATATATAATGAGCCTAACATTTAGAGAATATTATAAATTTTACCCGCTCAATACATTGATATTAATACAACAGAAAAAAATATTCTAACAAGATAAACACATTTAAGAAGTGACTAATAATATGCATCGTAATAGGTAATAGCACTGCCACTTGAAACTGTTTTCAATAAAACGAATTCTGATATTTGTTGTTTGCAATTAGATTATTTCTAGTATACCTAATATTTGAAATTATGTACTCCATATAAACTATGATGGTGATGATGATAAATGCTAGGAGTTGTGGCGCAATCATATATAATTGGGTGATCTACAATGCTTTATTTTTTTTTGGATTAAGCCTATCTTTTAGCGGCGTGGGAACCGCACCTGTCACAGTTTTAGAAAGGCTCAATTGTTCCCTCTTTCGCTGGCGTCTAATCAATTGGTCCTTTCTATGCTGTATCATGCACCGATTTTGATCTGATAGTGGAGCGCTATCGGTCATAATTTTGCGCAACTTCTTTCTAGAGTTGCGTGTTAATGCTCATTGATTTCAGATCACGCTTACAGATGCAATTTTAGCGCAACTTATGGCTGCTTATTATCTGTTGACTGATGTTAGTTCGCCGAAAGATATGTCTTTTGACAATTTGCAATTTTTCATTCAGGTAGCGTGCCCCAGCCAGCAGTGCCCGCGCTGTGTCAGGGGTGTGTACATCGTCGGCAGATTGAAACGAGAGAGGATAATGTTCTTGGTGACCCTCTCTTCTCAGCAAATAGTAAGGATTCGTCGTAGGCAACGTAAGTGGAAGGCATTCAGTCTTAGTTCGTGATTGCTTAGGTAGGTCCAGATGCGCTGGCAGAAAAAGGTTGATCATATTTCAGACCTAATATAAAGCAACCTTGGTGTAATGCTAAACTTAGTTGGCCCAAACACATTGTAAATTGGGAAAGGGTAATGCCTGCATTTCCAATGTCTTTCTGGTTCCAGGCCCTGTAAAAGTTGGGCCGCAATGGTCAAACGTAGGTACTGGAGGCCCTTAAATACATCTAAAAGAGGGCCATTGATCGTGAAATTTGGGGATACATCTCCCTGATCCTGCGCAACGATATTAGTTTTCTTGATACTAATGGTGAGTGGAAAATTTGAGCAGGCGTGTGCAAACCTATTGAAAAGAGGGCGTAGTTCTTTGTCTGAGTGAGCAGTGATTGCGGCATCACCTGCCAACAGCATGCCAATGGCAGTAAGGCTTGAAATATTTTTAAGCCGTACGGATGTTACATGGAAAATGGCTGCCCCCTTCCCATGTAAATAAGAAGAATATTAGATAAGAGAAAATAATATAAGGAGAAGCATAGAATCGAACCCCTTAGCCAAGGTTAAGAATTGGAATGTTCGAAATTAAGACGATTGTCCGATTCTTTTAGAAAAGCGAATATTAAGAAAGTCAGTTAAAAGAATTGACAATGTAAATTAATAGATATTGTTACAAAAATAGGTTAGGTAAAAAATAGGTCAGGTGAGGATTCTTTTGTTGGCCTGAAGTGTGTTTGGATAAACATACGAAAATCCACTTCTAACGTCATAAACAAAGGGCATTTCTCCATATAGGATTCCATGGGTTCGGATTTTAGTCAGTCAGAAGAGTTAACATAGTCAGTTAGAGAGGAGATTCCCCTAGAGGCGAAGTGTAGAAGAGTAACTATGTAGATCAAAGTTGAATTCCTGACGTCATCGTCCGGCCGATCACATGAATAAAAAATCATCATATTGTTGTAATTGTAGTCTTATGTCATCCTTCATCACGAACGAAAGGTAATCATCTTATAATAAACAATATGTAACCCCTCGAAGATCATGCATCTCCCCTCCGCTTTTTTAAGAAATTGCTTCATTCCAGTCCGTCGTCATGATGTAATATTATCATTCTATCGGTGATATAAGAACTGTTAATACGAAATCCCGAAGAAATATAAGAAATGTATAAATGTCTCCCCTATCATCGTTATATATGTCCCCGTCATATTTTAATATGTACCCATATTTATGGAAGCCAATAATACAATATCCCCACTGAGGTTTAAAAGCGTACCATCTGCACGCGTGTGCATGTGGACAACTTCTGTTGATGAGCCAAAAGCTTTCTCCACGTGCAGGGATAATATCCAAAATATGTGAGAGCATGGCCACAATCCGGCTTGGCAACACTTTTCATGTCCAAATATGTAGATAGATTCACGCCGGGATGGATTGTAGCTTGTGTGTTCAAGGTGAAGGATTTTAGAAGAGCCGGCAGTTTAGTTGGGCAGCTTATCTTGGGGAGGAATTGAAAGAGCCTATCTTGACTCACTAGGATATACCCTTTTTGCCAGTGGTGCACGGTGCCTGAGTAGCACACATGCGAACACTTATCAACCTCGCTCAGGAATGAGGTGGCCTTATAATTATTGCAATCACTCCGATCTTTTTTTTTATATTTGTATAAGGTGATGAACTTGTAGTCCTGCACATCTGGGAGGATTGACCTCTCACTCTCCAACACTCAAGGAGAAGTTCGTAGTGGATGTATTAGGGATGTTTTACATAACTTCTGTCAGTTAGCGATTATAATTGGCTGCCTGATGTCTTACCTGGTTCCAATATATTGGTTGCTTTATATATATATATATATACATATTTAACATTACAAATCGTAGATTATTTTTTAGTTGATTTTTTAAACGATCATAACGTAGTGTTTTTACCATGAAGATCGAGTTTCTTAGGAAATCGCCCATTTTTGTTTGAACGTAAACAAATAATATTTTTATTTATTCATCATATGTAAAAGAGTAATCTATGCATGTCAGTAGATTACTATTTAAAATATAATAAATAACATTATGTGTAAATGGAGAGGAGCTAGTGCACTTTGGATGTGTTAGTGGCAGCTCCAGTAAGTCTGACTTCTCCTTATTTGTCCCTCGGTCCACATTTCCAATGAGTGATTTTTCTGACAAATGGTGAAGAAAAGCTGCTTTCCAGGTCGGCAGTACCTCGTGAACAGTAGTCTGAGATGTCGGAAATTTTATGTTTCTATGTCTATCCTTGTGTCCATGTCAATAGTAACCCTTTGATAAAACACTAAGGAGACTGTCCTATCAGCAGGTGCAAAGAACTGGGGTTGCTTTATTGCCATTTGATGAATGGATTCTGAACCATGCAGTAGTTACTGCTGGGGCCTTTCGATGCCATCCTAGTTGGTAATTGTTACGGCTTTACCTTATCATGTGCCACAAAAATATTTTCTTTCCTCTCTTAATTTCCCTCCCTGTCCTGCTCTAACCAAGTCGGTCGACTTGTTCAACCTCAATATGAAATATCTCCAGAAAAAAAAACACGAATAAACCTAGAACTCAATCCTTCAACGTAGACCCCTACTACCACTCCTCCTTCTCCAACATCAGGGGTTTACGTCCCAACCTTCCAGAGATTGAATTCCAATTACAGGAGGCGAAACCGACATTTTCTTCCTGAGCAAAACTGGCACAGGGTCGACCACTTCCCTAGATGAGTTCATAATTACAGGATACTCGAACTTAACATCTAAAAGTCAAAACGTAGATTCCATGAACAAAGCTTCTTAGTAGTGCACACCTGTGGAACTATGTTACGTTTGCCTGTTCCACACCTTATTCCCTTTGGGTGTCTTCAAGCCAAACATAAAAAATATTCCTGATAAACCGCCCCCTTAAGTAAGACACGTTATCAAATTTCCATTAATAACTATTAATTCGATATTACCCCATTGATTACTGTACACGCAATAAAGCTTATCTCTGAGTGTCTTGCGGGCCTTTATAAGTGGTGACTACCATGTAAATAAATAAATATATATATAATATTTTTAACATTATATATCAATATGCATATATATATTAGCATACACACACAAATATATATATATATATTAAGGAAGACAAAGGGAGGTAGTGTTTACCTGATATACACAATGACAAACCTCAAACTAATATAAATAATAATAGTATATGCATATATATATATATATACATATATATAATGCAATCCCAACCGAATTTAAAAAAGCCCAATACGCAATAGAGCGTAGATCTTATTATGAGAGAAAGAAAATTAAAACTGTAAGTTTAACTTTACAATCAAAATATATTGTTCGACTGAATACTCTCAAAACTGTTAAAACAGTTAAATATAGCATTTGTTCGTTATCCTGATGCTTTTGAATCGTTTAAGATTAACTAGAATATATTAATAAAGGAAATCAAAATCTATATTAGTAATGTATAAAATATATTTATAATCACATATAATAATAATAAAAAAAATGTATATATGTATAAATATTTTTAACATTTATACATTAAATTTTAAATAAATATGAAGGTAAATATACAAAATATTAATCATAGTGCGTGAGATAAGTAGTTAAATGGGTTAATCCTAATCTTATAAATAAAAAGAGCTAACATTTGAAAAAAATGATAGAATCCAGCAAGCATGGATAATTGATACTTTCGGGCAGACCAAGTACCAAGTAATATAAGCATGTTGATAAAAAAAAATGAATGAAAACATGGAAGCGGAACTGACAGCTGATGGACTATACATAACTGAAATCAATTACAAAGAACGATCTCCCAAGGATACTCGCTCTGTCTCTTATAGACATGATGCTCCTGAACAACATTCTGAAAAACGCCAACACGGATACAAGTTCACTAACACAGAAGAAAGAATGAATCACCTAATGTTAATCGATGATTTGAAACTTTTGCAAAGCAAAGAGGGAACGGAGCATACTAATAAACACGACCAGAATCCTCATCCAGAATATCTAAATGTAATTCGATATAGAAAAGTGTGCACTGCTGACCATTTGAAAGGGAAAACTAGAAGCAACCGAAGTATAATACTGCCCAATCAAACAGAAATGAGGGGGCTAGGTGAATATAATAGCTACAAATACTTGGGAGTGCTTGAAGCAGACACAGTGATTTAACGGAAATTAAAGAGAAAATAAACAAGTAATACCACAGAGGAACAATAACACTCCCCGAAAAAAAAATTAAATATTCGAAACCTAATTAAAGGAATAGCGTGAGCTGTGTCAATAATAAGATGCTCTGGACAGTTTATAAGCTAAACTAAAGAACAACTTAGGAATCTCGACCAGAAAACCAGGAAACGCAGGATGAATCACAATGCACTACACACTGAGAATGATATTGAGCGACTAAAAACATGACGGAGGATAAGGGTTGGAAAAGAAATGACGGTGGATTAGAAAAATACATAATGCAAAACATCGAAGGAATAGGTACGGTACTGCAGCATGATATAAGAAAAAAAACAAGATATAAATAGAGGCGAGGAATAAGACGAGAAAAAAAAGGTAGAGAAATTGCTACATGCCATAAGGATTACATAAGGAGGCTAACAAAAGCACTTGAAAATGACTTAAAAAAGGAAACCTAAACTGGAAAAGTGTAACATTATAACCGCTGCACAAGATAACGCAAGGAACACAAGTACACTAAAGCAAAGTTGACAAAGTAGAGAAAACAGACAATGCAGACCCTGTGAACAAAGAAACGAAACAATACACCACCTTACAAGTGAATGCTGCGAACTCGCAAAAAAATCCTATAAACATACACAATCAAGTGGGAAAGGCATTCCATTGGCAATAATGCAAGCAATTTCAACTTGAACACACTGAAAAATGGGTCAAACATAAACCGTCAGCAGTAATATAAAATGAAAATCACAATATCCTAATGGACATGGATATACAAACAGATAAACGTCGAATCAAGAACACCGGATGTCAAAAGAGTTAAAAAGAAGGAAAGTCAGGCCATATTGTAAATTTTGAAGTTCTACCAGACAAACGAGTGAAGATCAACGAAACTGAAAAACGAAACAAATACATAGAACTAACTAGAGGGATCAAAGGGATCAGGAAAATGAAGAATATAAAGATAAAACCACTAATAGTATGAGCGCTTGGAACGATACCGAAAAACTTTGATAAAAAATGAGAGAAATTGGATCAGAGGGATTGCAGAAGAGATTTTAATAATGCAAATTCAAGAAATATTAAGGAAAATCCTTGAATGTGAATACTAAAATTACACATAAAATACACACACACTGGATTAAGAAACAGCTACTGATGAAAACCACAAAGGAACATCACATGGAATAATGGAACTGAAACTGTATGACAGTAAGATACCGCCTCCTTTTTTTTTGTGTTTTACTCTAAACGGGCACCACACAAAATAAGGAGGGTGAAGGAGGTTGAAAAGGCCAAGGAAAAAGTGTTCTGGGATGTTGGGGAGGCTTATTGCCACCCACATTCGAGTGAAGAATAATGGTCAACGCCAATGAGAAATCAATGCTAAACGGCTGTTGCGATAGCGCAAAATCTTTTGCAAAACTTATCGAAAGAGGTGGAGAGTACTGGAAATCTAGGGAGACTTGCTGCCACTCAGGTTCCGGGGAACACCACAAGTTTTTTTCAAAGAGCCGTAGTTGAGCTTGTATGCCTACTCCTGGTGAGTAATTAATTATATATCATTTTAAACTTTATAACAAAACATAAAAGTAACCATTAGTTTCTGAAACTTTGCAATGTCTCAAATTTATTTCCATTATTGAAGGTAATCATAAAAATGGGCGCGCTTCTCCGACATTTAGGATTCAACAAAATGCAGACATGATTCAAGTGACTTGCGTGACATGTTGTGATCTGTTCTTAGTTCATGAATGAGGGTGTGAACAATCATTTGTCGTTAGTCACAATTTATGTGATCAAAAGAATCTAGTAGAGCGAAGTGGGCACGGCCGACTGTTATGCTACGTCTGTCCGTGTGTAATATTGCCTGGTGAAAGTTAATCTCATGATTTGAAGTCTCTATGCAAAAGAATTTTGAGAGAAATATGTAAAAGGAAAGAGTACAGACGATTCTGTTTGTACGCGAATATGAAGTCATACATTAATATAGACATTTATGCATATACACACATATATAGATGTATATATATATATACATATGTACATAAATACACACATTTATATATATATATATATATATATATATATATATATATATATATATATGGGGATGCAATTATTTAATCAAATATTGGAAGACATATACACATATCTGCTTAAGAATTTCATTATGTTTCAATATTTAGCGTTTAATTTTAGCCAATATTACTAAATCCTCAGACTTTTTGAAGGTTTAAACAAATGTCTTATTGGGGAAATATTAAACTTCATGGTGATATCTCTGAATCGCGACGGGGAAAAACTGCTACGTTCTAGTGTGTTGGATTACGATCAACATCACCTTAAACATTTGAAAGTGAAGAGTAACACCCATCCATAATATTCCTTATTTAGTGAAACATGTCTGATATTATCATAATTAAAAACGATCAGAGGTTGAGATGACTAAGTTCTTCCTATTGACTTTAATAGTTTGAATGCCTATTTTAATAAAGATGCAAGAGTTAAATTAGAATGGTATATAACACATCTTTAATTAATTAAATATATGAAATAAGTACATCGTACAATGACTTTCTGGTTAAATAAGTACACGTATAATAATACCTGCTTCCAGTTGAGAACCTTTCCCTGATACTAAATCTGCTCTTAATTCCTTTAAGGTTTTATCTGTTTTCATGTGTTGCAAGTCATATATATTATTATTGGATATGAATTAACAAGACAAAAGTCTCAGTCCACAAAGCATTTGCCTTAACACTTTTGCATGGAACATCATACTCCTTTTTCTTATTGCAGCAATACTAAGCCAATATGTAATGGTTCCATTTTCTTTTAAAACCTTCTTGATTGACGAAATATCCTGTTAAAATATGTCACACTGTTCTTTACTTATATCACTACGATTCTGTGCAAAACAATTTTTTCGAATAAGTATAAAAGTTCTAAAAATGTGTAGATAAAGTTAGATTTTTAGGGCTATCGGGCATAGAAAACTGGCAAACAATATACTTTACTTTTTCGAGTGTTGTATAGTGTTAGATACTTTTTATTTCATCTGCAAAATATAGCAATATCTTTTGAAGCCTACATGACGTTAACTATATTTATGATATTTTCGATCGGAAACCAGCGTATTAAATGCAATGTGCACGCAAATGTGGTTTGTACTAATTGTTTTAAATGCTCTGGAACTTTTGATGTGAGTAATGATATTTTATTAAAAATTATGGCAAAAATATACGTCAGTCTTAGATGATCCCTGCAACTGCACTACCACTAGCGACATACACACACAAAAAAAAGCACACAAAATATGTGTTGTCTATAGGGGTGGGGGCAGTCTATGCCGTTTGGAGCGTATTAACCATTCAAATTGTTTATATAAGTTATGCTTTCTATTATCAAGGACAGAATACACAGAAAACAACGGACTTTCTGAAGGGTGTATGACCTATGTTAGATTTATTTTACTGAAGATGAAGTTGAGCAGCACGCACTCCGCGGTTTTCTTGAGGTACCGAGATTCCACTTAAACATTTAATAATATGATTTATCCATGCCGGGCTGAGAGGTTCTTAGTTAAAGTTTACAGTCTGTTAGAAAATTACCTTTACATTGCACTCTCTGTTCTAATAAGATTGACGATGACAGTAATACTCCGGCTACAGATGGCCACTATCAAAGACAGTTCTGTTTATTGTCAGACGTTTCCTTCTCTAAGATGAACCCCCTCCAATGTCTGTATATATGTCGTCGTCTACCACTCATCAGAATGGCTGAATCTAGCGAGATTCGAAATCGGGACCCAACGGTAATGAGCCTAAACACTTTACCACTTATCCATCTCGCACCACTGTCTAGATATATCGCGATTTACTTAGATGCTGTTTGTTTTGGTTTTAGCGGTATGTTTTGAATGAATTCAATTATTTACGAAAGTGCACTTTTACCAAAATGCGAGTTGGGAATACTTTTCCCTTTAATCAATTTGCTACCCCCACATGGGGAGCGGTATATATATATATATATATATATATATATATATATATATATATATATATATGTATATATAATTTTATAATTCATTCAAAACATATCGCTAAAACCAAACACACAACATCTAATATATATATATATATATATATATATATATATATATATATATATATATATATATATATATATATATATATATATAAATGGGTGGAACTGAAAGAAAAATCGCTAACACAAAAGCAAAAAAAAAATAACAAAATTCATTATAAAATAGCAAAACTAATGCTGGCTGAGCAGGGTCCTATATATACAAATGTGGACACATTTGGGCATATTTTTTAGGTTTTAAGTATAAGATGTTTTAACATATCTGCATAAATTTTGACTATAAATTAGTATTATAATCTTTAAAAAATACTTCAAATTTTCGTATTGTTTCGTCCCAAAATATGAGGTCTTCAATATTCAATTTGGCTACGAATATAAACCCGCACAAAGACACACACATACACACACACACCCACCCACACACACCTTTTTTATATGACGTTTACCACTTGTTAAAGCCCAATGGTCACTCGGGGATAAGGGTTACAATATATATATATATATATATATATATATATATATATATATATATATATATATATAAAGTGAACGTGTCTGTCTGTCTGTCTTTCTTTCTGTGTGTCCGTGTATATTTCCGTACGCAATAACTATGTCAATTTTTCGACTTGAAATTTGATATACAGGGTAATAAGTTTTGGGAAAATCTATGTGACCGACAGGGTTCGGCCAGAAATGTTGTTGTTACAGGGTCAAATTTCAACGATTTGGCATTTGAGATCTCTGACAATTTTGGGTCTAAACACTTGAAATTTTGATATAGGTTCCTTGGACATGGATCTAACTTAATAACTCGATTGCAGCCCAAAACACTCTAATTTAAGGGTTCATAATATGGGGCAACTTAAAAAAAAATGACTGTTTTTTTTTTTTTTTTTTATTTTTGCTCAGCATACACCTAAAAACACCCGGGCAACGGCGGGCTGAAATACTAGTATATCTATAAAAGTGGGTGTGTCTGTGTGTCTGTCTGGGTGTCTGTGTACATTCCCCTACGCAATAACTATGTTTTTTTCCTCCACAGACTCGAAATTTGATAAACAGGGTATTTAGATTTGGGAAAATCTACGTGATAGGTTTTCGGCCAGAAATATAGCTGTTAAACGGTCAAAGTTCAACGATTTGGCCCTTGAGAATTCTACCAAACCCTTCCGAAAATTTTGGATCTAAACGCTTGAAATTTTAGATATAGGTTACTTGGACATAGCTCTAACTTAATAACTTCATTTGAGCCCCAAACAATAAATGTTAAGAGGACATAATAGGGTTCCAAATTAAATAAAAATTGATCTCTGCGTTTTCTACCAAATTACTCAGACAATTTCTGGTCTAAACATTTGAAATTTCACATAAAGTGTATTCAGAGATAGGGCAAGCTTTTTTATCAGTTTGTGTCGAAAATGTGTAGTTGCCAATATATAAAGGTATGTATTATTATGTTGCCAATATATAAATTATTGATCAGCCTAAAACTTTCGACAAAGGCGATGGAACTTTACAAATTCAGTATCGTTTTTATGTCCGATCATTCAAATATCGAAAACTTGGCTAAAAACATAATATCTTCACCTTTTACTTGGCAGTTTTCTATGGGGGGGTTGCATTTTCGCCGGTATTTTTGAAAGTCATCCTGTCTTTTAGATTGTCTAGACCTTATTAAAAGATAAATCACTTCCGGTGTTGCGGTGTTCGTAACACCAAAGATGTCAGGTTTTTTCCCCGTTCTTTTCCTCCTTGACGGTACGTGTTGAAGCCTGCCTTCTTACTACCACTTTTAATTTTTTATGTCTTTGCTCAACACACACATCAAAACACCCGGGCAACGCCGGGTTGAGATGCTAGTATATACATATATACATACACACATTTGGGTGGAATTTTCTACGTTCCAAATCTCAGCAAATATTGATCGGAATTTTTTAAAAAATTACAATTCATTCATAAGGTAATGACCTCAGATGTTAATGGGCTATATTATCTTTGGCTTAAAGGTCGCGCGTTTACGGTATCATCATTTATCCGGTGCCTGTTTAGAGCAGTATTTTACAGCAATAAAATGTTTCAATTATAATATTTTTTTCTTACTACTGCATACTATTTACACGATATCCGACATTATCGTGAAATACCTGACCTTGAATCTAAAACTCGCTGGTATGCCTTTCAATTATCTTAAATAGCAGCAAGGTGACACGTGGTTCCAAATATTTATCATATTTTCTATCTCCCCCTCTTTGTTTTCATACCTAAAGTAACTTACGCAGTGTATAAGGATTGTTTTATACTGGATATATGTGATCACATCTCAAAGTTGTAAAATACATATTAACATATTAAATTTATATGTATATATATATATATATATATATATATATTAAATTTCTATACATGACTTCTATTAATAGACACACATACCCACATACATTTTAAATGTGTATGGGTATGTTTGTCGATATATATTTTGTAAGCTTCCAAGTAAATACTGATAAAGTGATATTATTAGTAATAACCTAATTGTAAAAGAGTAGGCGTACATTGTAAACGAACAGTGTGCAGTGTTGCCCTGGGAATATTAATTTGTCATGGTGGTACTATAGTATATTTTATTTTACGTATCACTGTATTAGAATATATATATATATATATTATATATATATATATATACATTTAATGACTTATTTAATTATTTATATTTTATTTATCGCTTCAGTGATTACATTATATACATTTTTATTTACATTTGCTACATAATTTATGAGTTTTTATTTGCTGCATTACATTTTGATTATTTTTGTATTTTTTGTTTTGCCCCATCTTCGATATGAATGCGTTTTTATTCAACCAATACGTGATGAAGAGCTGTAAAGCATTTACAGTCTATGTTAAACGTAAAATAATTAGCGTCTATATTTTTGCGTTTAAAAGTTTATGTAAATGGTTTTAGATAATATGATCTATGGTCAGTGCAATTCGAAACTGTATTAAGATACTTTTATAGTAAACATGCAGGAAAACGCTTTATTTTATTAGTAGCTATTATCAATAAAGTATATTTCTTATCGTTTAAGTATTTGAGTAGTTTATTAATGTTAAGTGTGCAAGAGACTTCGGGCGAATAATACGACATTAACCTAAACATTTTCAGCTTTGCTCAGAATGTATGACAACGTGTTTATGCATAAAATAATATCCAAACAAAAATGGATATTTTATTATTAGGTCAGTATAAAAATTGGAAAACATTTCTTCTTCTTTTATAACGCTCAACTAGTTGTTATAGGTATTGTTCTTATTTATTTATTTGTTTCTTTATTGAAGAAAACACAACAATCGCAAACAATGGCTGCGATCAATTTGTATTGGACGTTCCCGTCACGAATCTTGTGTGGAATTAGAAAATAAATGCGGATAAAATTTCATCGAAGTGAAAATTATGATTGCGATACTCATCTCCCATATCCCATAAATTGGATGGAAATTCATCGACACGAATAATAAACAAACGTGTCAATATTAAATGCTGAAATAAAAATGCAAATAAAAGAAACAACTAATAAAGATTGGATGCATAGAACGTAAGGTGGACAATATCGAATATATATGTGTAAATATCCGTAAAAATAAACATCAGCCCGTTATTATAACTTATTTTTTATTCTCTCCTGTGAATCTACATGATTAACATTATCTGTACTCGATTTGTTTATATATTTGTGTTCATTTATCTGTTCATTTTTTTCTGGTTTTCTAATCTGTTTTCTGGTTATATTTGCGCCTTACTTTCTATTTAATTTCTTTTTCTAACATTTTCACACTTTCAGTTATATACTTTGTTGAAAACTTTTTTGTACACAGAGACATTTCCTGTAAGACATCGCAGGAGTAATACTTCCCCAATAGTAAGGAAATTAAGAGTTATGTTTATAATTTAGTGATATGAATTAGTATTATTGTTTCTTATAAACTATTATAAAAACAATATTTGCCTTTGTTTGTGAAAAAGGATGAATTTCCATAATTTATTTCAGACGAGAGGGTTTTATACTTTGTTATTTGTATCTCGTTTCGCCACAGGAAATGCCTTTAATCTCCATGGTTTACTTGAATTTAAAGAGGTGTATCTGGTTTTCTATATATGAATATACAAAAACTTGCAAATTGATTCTTACT
Source organism: Euprymna scolopes (assembly GCF_053919585.1). Classification (NCBI taxonomy): domain Eukaryota; kingdom Metazoa; phylum Mollusca; class Cephalopoda; order Sepiida; family Sepiolidae; genus Euprymna; species Euprymna scolopes. Next base: position 74,934,730 of record NC_136489.1, on the reverse strand, counting down.
GTGTGCATGTTTTGAATTATTCTTACACTCGATGTTATCTTTACTTTTAGAGTATATGTATTTTATATTTGCTTATTTAATTATTATTCTTTTCCCTTGTGGTTTATGGTAGGTTTTCCTTAGAATTTTAATGTAAATAGTAAATACATTTAATACCTAAATGAATGCCATTTTAATGATTGAAAGTACCGTGAATACCATGGACAAAAAATCTTACGCCATAACAAAAACTGTCAGTTCAATGATAGATTATATCTATGAATTATACATACATATAGAGAAGTAAGAATCTATAAGGATTGTAAAAAAGTAAGAAAAGTAATATGTCATTATCATTGCTTGGTTATCTTAATATGGCGCTAATAGAAAATGTCTCGATAGATTAGAAGAGAAAATGACACGTAAATGTAAGGACAAAGTGCGATACACCTATGGAATATTTTACTAAAAATTATAACTTATTGAAAACGAAATTCAATTGCACGTGTCTACGTTTTCTCTTATTAGCCCTTTTTCAATTTTCTCTTCACTCTTAGTTTTAAATTCCCTTAAACAGTCTGCCATCTTTCTAGATTTATTTTTTTTACAAGATGATCACCACTTATCAAGGCCAGAAGCCACTCAGGGATAAGGGATATTGCTTGTACAGTAAGTTAGTGTGGGGAATTAATAAAAATGTCTACTTAAGGGGAAAGTTAATTAGGAATTTGTATACGTTGGACTTGAATGCATCCAGGTTTAGTCAGGTGGGAAGCAGGCAGCTAGAACAATGTTCCACAGGCGTGCAGTTAATAGAAAGAAGCTTTGTTCATGGAATCTACGTTTTGATTTAGGCACAGATAAAAGGTGGGGGAAATTTTGTACAGTGGTGTCAGCTAGACGGGTGTTTTTCGTAAAAGATTTGCGAGGGGGGACTAGAGATTGGATCTCAGACGAGCACCTGCCAGGGAAATAACGATAAAAGAAAGATAGGCTTCCAACGTCTCTTCTGTAGGAGAGAGGTTGCAGGGAAGAGAAAAGGGTACCCCCACTAAGCCACGAAATCTATTTTGTACTCTGTCAAGGCAGAATAGGCTGTTTTTAGCAGCTCATGCCTAGATATGGCAGCAGTATTCCATCCTTGGACGTACTTGGCTTTTATATAGATAGAGAATTGCATCAGTAGTGAGATATCTTCTGGAGCGGTAGAAGGATCTCACCATCTTTCCAGCGACCTTTGCAACAGACTTGATGTACGTGTTCGATTTCAGATCAGGAGTGATGGTCAAGCACAGAAGCTTGTCATAACATGGGGCTTCTCCTAAACGAGAGCCATCCATTTCAATTGATGCCAGATAGCGTTGATGATGTAAAGATAGGAGCCTGGTTTTGGATACATTAAAGGTAACAAGCCACATCTTCCCCCACTGAACCACACGCTCGAGATCAGAGGAGAGAGAATCAGAGAACTTTGTCATTTACAGCCTTTGATTTGTTGCCGTAGATGATCGTGTCATCAATATAGATGTCAACGAATAATTTTAGTATATGTTAAGGAAAATCATTGTTGTAGATCAGGAAGAGAGTTGGGCCGAGGATGGACCCTTGAGGAACTCCAGCATAAATACTACAGGCTTCTGATTTTTGTCCATCGACCACTACTCTTATGAGCATATCAGAGAGAAAGGATTTAATGATAGAGAAAACATTTCAAGTTATACCGTAGCTGGAAATCTTGTGAAGTATGCCTTTATGCTATACTTAGTCGAAGGCTTTGTTATGTCAAGAGCAATTACCCTAGAACGGAAGCCTTTGTCAAGCGATTCACTAATCCTATGAGATATAACCGTTAGCACATCTGCGGTAGATCTTGAAGAACGGAAACCATATCGTATGTCACTAAGAAGGTTATTTTTGCTGAGGTGGTTGACTATTTCTCTATTTAACATGGATTCCAGCAACTTACTCATGACACACAGGAGACTTATTGTTCTTTACTGAGAGGGAGATGACTTAGCACCTGAATTCTTATATACAATACATATGGATTAGGTTTTCCAAAAAGCACTTCTCCTTAAGGCAACGCTTAAACAGTTTCGTAAGTATGCGAGCAAGTTCAGATTGAAGCTTTTTTTAAGACTATAATTGGGATGCCGTCAGGGCCAGTTGCTTTACTGGAATCAAGGTTATTGATTAGATTGACGACCTCATGCACAGGTATTTGCATGTTACCTAGTGTGTTCTGTGTTATTGGAGGAAATATGGGGAGTTGATGGCCTTCGTCGCATAGAGTAGAATTAGCTGCAAAGTTCTTGGCAAATATTTTGGCATTGTCTGATGCTGATGAGATTACCTCAGGTCCATTGATAATGGTTGAGATATAACGCACGCTTCTGTTCGTGATCCTATTGGTAATTTTCCAAAACTGGTGGGAACCAAGCCGCTGATCAGCTACTAAGGATTTAACGGACTGAGCATATAGCTCTCTTCATTTTTATTTCTCTTTTACAGTGATTGCTGGCGTTCCTGAAAGCAGCTTTAGTCTCAGTGCAACTATTACGTTGGTAGTTATGGGAAAATGTATTTCTGTGCGCGATAGCAGCAGCACATTCTGGGGAGAACCATGGCTGGTTGTTGGGTTTTTGTTGGAATTTTTAGATGGTATGAATTGGTCTATGTCTACAAGTAACCATTCGATCAAGCCTGATACTATAGAGGGCACATCCTTTTTAAACATGGAATGCAAATGTAAATAAGATATGAATGTACGGAAGCAATCCCAGTCAGCCATGAAGTATCGGTATACAGTACGGTGGAGGGGTACGTCTTGGGGTTCAGATTTATATGTTAAGTTAGAGTATCCGTTAATTATGAACTCATCTAGGGAAGAGATCGGTCCTAATCCAGTTTCGCTTTAAAATAATATTTCATCTCCTGTAATTGGGGTTCAACCTCTGGAAGGTTGGAACGTAGACCCCTGATGTTGGAGCAGGGGGCATGGTAGTAGGGGTCTACGTTGGAAGATGGGGTTCTAGGTTTATTCGTTTTTTTTTAGATATTTCATATTAGGTTTTTTGGATTTGCGGAACAGGTCGGCATACTTAGTTAGAGCAGGGTAGAGAGGGAAAGTAAGAGAGAAAAGGACAGGATTTTTTTATGTAGCATATGATAAGGTAAAGTTGTAACCATTACTCACTAGTATGGCATCAAGTGGCCGCACCAGAGACTAATGCATAGTCCAAAATCCATTCACGCATTGGCAATACAGCAGCCCCAGTACTTTGCACCTGCTGATAGGACAGCCTCCTTAGCGGTTATTCTAAGGTTCGGGTCCCTGACTATCAGGCGGATAACGTCAGCTCAGACGAAACGTTTACCTCCAGCACCCTTACTAATGACATAGCCACAAGTATAGACATAGAGACAGAAAACATTTTCTACAGCTCAGACTACTGTTCACGAAGTAATCGCGACCTGGGAAGCAGCTTTTTCTTCACCCTTTGTCGGAAAGATCACGCATTGTAATGAGGACTGAGAGGCATAAAGGAGAAGCGAGAGTTACTGGAGCTGCCGATAACACATCCACTGATTTATCTACTCTCCATTTCAAAAAGGGGGCAGGTACGAGGGATTTATTAATATCTACTTAGTATAGGCCTTGTGCTAAATTATCAATTCAGGTCGCTGTTTGAAGATAATATCCACTCCCATATTCATGTGGGGATTTTTTGGCGTTATCTATATCGAGTTTGAATCAGTCGATATTCACCTTATAATTAAAATACAATAATGAAATCTTGTCAGTTTGTTTAGTCGGCTTAATTTTTGGTAATTTACATTCGAGTTTAGATAATAGAGTATGATTTAATTTGGAGGGTTCTCGTTTTCATGGGTGACTTTTTATTTTCGTTTTACATGTAAAATACAGTATTAGTTAATGCCATATTTGGCAAAAAAGATTTCAGAATAATATAGAGAAAAAAACAATAAAAAACAAAAAAAACATGGCAAGATAGGTAAAATTAAGTTACGGGTTTTTAAGTCAAAGCTGAAACAGTTATCGGTAATTAGCATTGCATTCTTAAATACAGGGCATACTGATGAGGTTTTTCAGGGTGTTGGGAAGCACTTCTCCTTAAGGCAACGCTTAAACAGTTTTGTAAGTATGCGGGCAAGTGCTGGTTGAAGCTTTTTCAGCACTATAAATGGAATGCCGTCAGGGTCAATTGCCTTAGTAGAATCAAGGTTCTTGATGAGCTTGACGATCTCATGCACAGATATTTGTATGTTGAATTGCATGTTGCCTGTTATAGGGGGAAAACAGGGAGTTTATGGCCTTCGTCGCATAGGATAAAATTAGATGAAAAGATATTGGCAAATATGCCCTCGAGATGACCTCAGGTCCCTTGATGATGGTTGGGATAGAACGTACGCATCTGTTCTGGATCCTGTTTGCTATTTGCCAAAACTGGTGGGAACCAAGCTGCTGTTTGGCTACTTTGGATTTAACGGACTGCGCATATAGGTATTTTGCATTTTTATTACTCGTTTACAGTGGTTGCTGGCAGTCCTGAAAGCAGCTTTAGTTCCACTACATCCATTACGTTTGTAGCTATGGAAAAAGTGATTTTATTTTCTATATTTATTTCACATAAACCGTACCTTATCATCTGCATTATTTTGCTTTTTGCCTTAAGTTTCTATTAGTATCTTTATTTATCTACTATTATGTCATAAAATAACTCATAGTAATTGTTATATTTTTATTTCAATTTTGTTCTTACTAAAAAAAAAGGATATGAATATTCAGTTTCTTTCAACGTGATTTTGCACGTGTTCCTTTTTCTTTAAAAGACTAAGTTCTGTCTCTCCTTCTTTAGTATCTATGCATTTTGTTCAATAAAGCATTGGAAAGAGGTTTGTTTTACGTCTTCGTTTATTTACAACACTACAGTTTAGTGAACAAAAATGTATTTCTCTCATGGAGAAGATCAATCGTCTGGAAAAATTTGACGTATCCCCGGCAGACCCTTAGGCTAGGAAGCTTTGTAGATTGTGTCATAGAAACTTCCATTACTATTTATCAACGATAGCGTCGTTCTACCCTGATAAACTCGAAGTTTTTTTTTTATTTACACATCGGTATCACCGTTGCTGACGTTATCGAGTGCTGTTCAGGATTGGAACACGCTGTCGAATTACTGAAAGGTCTTTAAAACAAGTCTCCACGCATCATTCTCGCCAGACATTTGCTTTCTACGCGTCGGCCAAAAGAAAACGAGTATGTCAACCAATATCTCCAGGTCTTGAATCGACTTGCCGCTGACTGTTACTTTAAAACCGTTACTGCTACTACTTACAGGGACGAATCCGTCCATGATGCATTTATACCTGGTCCTCGGCCTCAGTAATACGTGCTAGACTAATTGAAACTGATACGCTAACTGTCAAATGTGATAGAGCTTTAGAACAAGCTTACTTTCGTGCTGAATCATACGCTTCCTCGATTGGAGCAGACGCTGCTACTACTACTGCTACTTCTATTAAAACAACCAATGTGTCTACTTCTTCTCCCGAGGAGGCCACTATTACTAAAATTGCTGATTCTACTGGTTTTCGTATGGAGTGTTACTCTGTACAATTTTCTGCTGTCCTTCCTGCTCATGACAAATGTTATAACTGTGGAGGGAGACGTCACTTTAAGGATGATTCCGGCATTGTCCTGCCCGCGAAAAGGTATGTCTGAACTGTGGTAAAGTCAATCATTTCTCCAAAGTTTGCCGCTCTACTATGGTGACACCTTCACGTTCTACTTCTGCTAATATGGTGGCCCATGCTAAAGGTGGTGATAGGTGCGCTCCAATTACTAAAATTCTTGAATTAAAAGAAAAAAATTAACTGCCCTCATAGACACCGGCAGTTACGAATACTTTTTCAGTGCTCGTATTGTAAAAACCATGAAGCTGTCTACTTGAAAACCTTATTGCATGGCATCATCCGCTATTTCCTTAAAACTATCGGAATATTGCATGCAGAACATTTCCTTCAATGGTTGCGAGTATAAAGAAATTGACCTTACAGTGCCACCTGATTCCTGTATGTATATTACCCTCGGAGTGCCGTTTTAAAACTACATCAAAGCATCAGTATTTATTTTGGTGGACCTCAGCAAATTCTAAAAATCTGAGCCCTAACCATGGTCAGCTGTGCCCCTGTAAAATTGTTTCTAAACTTTACCCCTGACTGCAAACCTATTGCTACTAAATCCCGCAATTACAGTGCCGAGGATGTTCGATTCATTGAAAAGGGAATTCTAAAACGCCTAATAAAAAGAAACGATTAGTAGCTGATTTCTCCCAAATTATTAACCGTTTCACCTTACTAGATGCATACCCTTTGCCGGGATTAAGGATCTCGTGAACCAAATAGGCCAATACCGTATATTTAGTACAATTGCTTTACCAAAGCGTACTACCAGATCTAAATTCGTCCGAAAGATCGGCCCTACATGGCCTTTCCAGCTGGAAATCGTTTGTACCAATTCAAACGACTTCCCATGGGTGTAACTAAAAGGTTTCTGCTTTTCAACTGTTTATGAATTATTTCATTTCTGACAAAACATTTTCTGGAACTTATTTCATATATAGATTATATTACTAATTACGTTAAAACTCAGGAGGAACATGATGTTAATTTGGAATGTTTAAAGGCTGCCTCGACATATAAACTCGAAATAAAACGGGAAAAATTAAAGTTTTCACTTTATTATATCAATTTGCTTGCGTACAAATTCTGTAACGGGATTATGCAACCAAATCCTGAGCGTTTGAAACGTCTTTTGCAAATGCATCTTCATTCCGATTCAGATTCGTTAAAGAGGTGTCTTTGAATGTTTTCGTACTACGCGAATTAGATACCTTAGTATTCATACAAAATTCGTCAACTGATCAAAAATAAACAATTTCCCATGCCTCCTATGATTCTCAATTCCTTTGAAAAACTTTAGAAGGTTGTTGCCGAGTCGTCTGTAAAAGTGATTTATGATGAATTACCATTTATTATTGAAACCGATGTCTAAGAAAAAGTTATCGGAGGAACTGTCCTACAGGCTGAGAGGCCTGTAGCGTTCTTTTCTCGATCGCTAAACCCATCTGAAATACGATTTCACATAGTTGAGAAAGAGGCTATGCCATAGTCGAGTGCGTCCGAAAACGGTGGTAGTTCAATGCTGGGAAGCACTTTACTATTATAACAGACCAGCAAGCCGTGTCTTTTATGTTTAAACCTGCTAACCGAGCAAAAATTAAACATGATAAAATTATACGATGGAAAATGGAACTTCTTCCGTTGTCATACGACATAACACACCGTCCCGGAAGTGAAAACATTGTTGCCGATACATTATCGAGGGTATGTGGTGATGCTGCGTCTTCCTTGCAGGAACTAAAGTAACTACCCAATTCATTAATACATCCTGGAGTACAGCACTTTTGGCATTTTGTAAGATCATAAAATATGTCATATTCAATTGACGAAGATCTGCATGCGAGATCTGAATATAGGACTTGTGCCAAAATCAAACCTCAATGCTTCGATTCTACTAATAATACACCGATCCGTTCTACATCTTTATTTCAGCGCCTCTCGATAGACTCCAAATGACCTGTCCCGGTATTTTCCTCGAGATATCGTTACATATTTACTGTCGCCGATGAATTCAGTCGATTCTCTTTTGCTTTCCCTTTTCGCGATTGGTCTTCGCAAACCGCAATCCAGTGCCTTACAAATATTTTCTCCATATTCGAACTTCCCTCATTTATCCATTCCGATCGAGGAACTTCGTTTATGTCGGAAGAATTCAAAAACTTTTTTTACGCGACTTGGAATTGGATCCAGAAACACTACTGCATACAACCCAAGCGGCAACAATCAAAGCGAATGCTACAACAACATTATTTAGAACACTCTGTTATTAGCTCTGAAATCTAGACGATTAACCCTTAGCGCTTGACAGGATGGTCTTCAGGATGTTTTAAATGCTACTCGCTCCCTGCTGTTCACTACTACAAATGCGACTCCTCATGAACGCATGTTCAACTTTGAAAGGCACTCTTCTACTTGTACTGCTTTACCTGTTTGTCTGTCTGAGCCTGGGGAGGTATTATTAAAACAATTTCCTAACAGGAGCAGATATGGCCCGATTGTCGAGGTAGTGGAACTCCTCGAAGCTTACCCTACACATTCAAGAATACGACATAATGATTGCTGGGAAGATTCAGTATCGCTGAGGCACCTTGCTCGCTGTTATAGACCTCAAAATCCTACTAAAAGTATTCAACCCGACATTGCAAATGCAGACCCGACACAGTTGACCGAGACAAGTCCTGTTAGTACTACAGCTAATACAGAAGATGTGTTTTACTATAATAATCAGAATCCTGAGAACCAACCTTCCCAGAAGACTTCCGGTCCTTCGACTAGCGCACTACCTCCACGCCGATCTAACAGAATTCGCAGACTAGTCCAGCGACTGGATTTATAAACAAAGAACTATGTACATTCTTCTTTACAAGTGGGAGAGATTGTTATATTTTCATTTAAATTTTGTTCTTGCTATAAAAAAATGTAATTTCAGTTTCTTGCCACGTGATTTAGCATGTGTTCTTTTTCATTAAAAAGATTGAGTTCTTTCTCTAAGACTGAGTTTTTTATCTACTAAATTATTTTGTTTAAGTCATATTTTAGTTTCTTTGCGTTTCACCTCAACTAGGAAACGTAATGCTGGCCATTAATGAATAGGATAGAATGGTTTCGATAATAGACAAAAAATCTATATATTTAAAAATAATTTACTAAAATAATATTTAAACGTAGAATACAGGAAACAGTGGATTGATGTAAACGGAAATAACCAGAAAATCACTGTTCATAGTGTCGTTTTTTGTGGGGGGGGTATTGCTGCGCAGAGGAATCCTTTGGGCATATTGATCAAGAAATCGCTTACTATGGGCACAGCTGCAACAGAAAAAAAATGCAACGTACAATATATACAGTAGATAAAACGACTTGGAAATACATCTAATATTTTATTATAGGAATAACGGTAATGTTTTCTGAAGCAGAATAATTAGCTCGGTGGGAATTAACATGATAGAGAGGTGAAACAGGAAGGTAAACAAACTAGTAGCCGACAACGAGCAATAAATAAACCCAAGAATTTAACGATGTTGGTCATAAGAAGCCTGCACCAGATCGGCAAATTTAAGAATATTAAAAGTTAAATTAATAGAATAAAGATAAACATTTAAAGACTTTCGAAGTTGAGATGCACAGGAACATCATGTTTTACACTAGGTTACTACGCTGTATTGGAGAACAAAATCCAAGTAGCGTCGGTAAGATACTGACAAGCATCATTGTGAAGACGCTTATAGGCTACTGGCCGATACCAGATGGAATCTTGGCAAGGACTCTCAATATAAACATTTTGACACATATCCTATAGATATATGTTCCAACATTAAATAAGTCTGATATAAAACAGGCGTTTTATTAAAACTTAAGGAAATCTATAAAGACTGCAATCATCCAATGTCAATTATAATATTCGATTTTAATGACAAATAGAGAATAAATTGAATTAGACAAATTGCTGTCCCAGTTGGTGAATGAAATAAATCAAGATGAAAGAGATTGGTGGAAATGTGTAGAGAAATGAATATATGGAACAAATGCATAGTATGGAAATCATTCAAGAATGTAATAAACATTGGTGAGTTCAGGCGGTATACAGCACAAGAAGATCAATTAAATCCCCATTTAAATAAGGTAGTCAAATTAGCAAAGTGTATGCTGGGAGCAGACTCTGGTAATAACCATACATTGTTGTATGCACATCCACTTGAAATGGAGATTAATAAAAAAGACAAAACAATAACCCATAGTAATTCTATATTATTATTATTATTATTATTATTATTATTATTATTATTATTATTATTATTGACATACTCTTTTCATATACAATATCAAGAAGTGCGAATATTCTTGTGGAAAAAACAATGGGCAGACTATATAGACAGCTAATTTTATGATGGCGGAGGAACAGCGCGAGATTAAGGAAACCGATAAAAAGACCACCGATGGTAGGAGCAAAAGTTCAAAATGAATGATATAAACAAATAAATTGTTGTAGAATACAATATCAGTAGAAACGTAAACAAACCCCTTGCAAAAATAGATATTAAGCTATCTGCTCACTACATAGAATCTATGAAACTAAAATACGTACACGTACACATGTCCTTTCTTAGATTGATCAGACCGCTAAAATAACCTCGAACGACCAACTGTGAGTTTTACAGAACGAGCCTATCATTGATGCTTCTATTAATAAAATACTAATGATGACATACTGGAATAAAATACCATCTGAAATATCAGTAGAACAATGTGGATTTGGTTCAAATTACAGAATAACAAGGACTAAATCAAAAAGAAAAAGACAGACGTAAAAAAGACAAACATTTTCATGTGTTACATCGACTTCATAAATGCGTTAGAAAAAGTGATACAGTAAGACCAATACAAAATGTTAAACAAACAAAGCATTGATAGAAAATAATTGTGAGTAACATCTATTGTAAACAAAGTGTAATGGTTAGTATCGTTTTAAAGTGACTAAATATTAATAAGAAGATGAGTCCGCCAAATTAGTTGTGTTCTATCACCAGATGGCTTCAATCTCTATGGCGACAGCATACTGAGAGAAATAAGTGGCATAAAATGATTTTCGTTTGAATTGATACAACCCTCACAATCTAAAGTATGCATATGACAGTGTTCATAGCAAGATCCGATATGGTTACCCTACGCATCCTTATACTATCGTAATAGAAAGTGAAATAAAAAAAATCGCTTTAGTCATCTTAAAAACTGTAAGCATGGCAATATCCAGGAAACCGCAATCTCCAACGTACAAGCTTGAGAGTTTAGATGTCTCAGTTAAACATGTTAAAAAATTCGAATATGTGAAATATTGGATGACATCTGATGCAATATGCACCAGTCAAGTTAAAAATGTGCATTGCCGCAACCAAATTCGGCTTCATGAGGATGTAATCGATGATGACCAACAGAAACATAAGAATATAAACAAAACTCAGAATACTATGAACATATCTGTTACTTTTTCTTTCATACTATTGAGGGTGTTGGGCAATCACAATAAGAGGCTAGAGAAAACTAAATATATTCAATGAGGAGAATGATGAAGTTATCTTTAACAAAGAAACACAAATCAAGAGATACAAGAAATGGCAAACACAGAAAGGTATCCAATAGGAACACTGCCAAATATATAGACGAAGCTCATGGCCTATGTCATTAGAAAATAAACCATATAAAAACACATGAGTTCGGCAGGTAAGATCGAGGGTAAAAGTAGCCTAGAACGAGTGCGAGAAATATAGATATGCATGACGTAGACAAACGTAATGAGAAACAATGTATCCATGAGTACCTTAAGAGGGCAATCAATACATATACCAGAAAGAAAAACACTTGATATTGTCGTACAGAATACCAGCGGGTTACTCGGTAATGCCCAAGAAGCTAGTCAACATTAACATAAAGCTACGGCGTAAACCGAATGAATTAATGATGACAAAATTTTGAAATAAAATTAGGAGGATTTCTGAAGTTTGATTCTCTTCTAAGAATTAATTTAAAAAGAAAAAGAGCAACGTAGTTAAGCACTAATTTAAACGCGGATATATCTTCGAACAAAATTTCAATTCATTTTTCAAACAACCGCACAGTTTTATGTTGAAACGGTATGAAAATACATACTTCTTATCAAACATACACTAATCATTATCCTAAAGAATATGACATTTGGTTATCAACGTTATTCACCATTAGTCTCTCTCTCTCCATCTAATATATATATATATATATATATATATATATATATATATATATATATATATATATATATATATATGACTGCCTCATTTAATCACAAAAATTAATATACAAAAGTAGAAATATATGCGTATTTATTTCAAGATCAACCCCGATGAATCCTAGCGTGGATTAAACGCGGAATATTCTGTTTAGCTAAACTGACATATATATTTTATAATTTACTATATATATATATATATATATATATATATATCCATATATGTATATAAATTATTAACATGGTTATTTATTTTTTAAAAATTTGAGGAAAGAGTGAATAAAAATCGATTAAACTTTGGGAAATTGCTGAAAATACTATTCAGCTACTCCAGTCAGAAAATAAAAATATTTTGATCAGTATTAGCGAAACTATGGAAGAAGTTTGGAATATCTGTTGATTTCAATGTGTCGCATTATTATTATTATTCTACGTTGACATAATTAGTAGGGGATATGCGATCCTTTTTTATGAATGACTTGTAAAATACGTTGGTCCACAGAATTCGTCAAATTTGTGATTTCGTCAACAGTTCTCCTCGCGATACCTCTAGGAGAGCACCTAGAACGCATTATTGCTCTTCAATTGGCTTCCACTTGCATAGATGTGTCGCTTCATGATACGCCAATCGTTCTCAATTGGGGTAAAACTTGGTAAATTCGCAGGCTACTCCATATTACATAACCCAAGGAACCACATTTGTTGCAAGTACCCTGTTCTGTTGTTTGCTGCATGCGAGGGACCATTATCCTGAATAAAAATAATGGTTCTTCTGTAGAAACATATTTTTTATTATATATCAAACTCTATATAAGAAGCACAATGTTATTACCGAGGAATATATAGAATAAATGACAAATTGTTATATTCCAACATTCATGATGTTGACTATCTTATAATTTAGTGCTTTAAATTAGTTGACTTATACAATTCTTGACAGTATCTGATTCGTATCGCAAAATCAATCACTTAATTATTATATAAATTAGTGAATCCATTATGTCCTCAACTCATCAGAAGAAATAGCAACCATCAATCCGTCAAAAGGAATTAAAATGTGACTTGACATGGTAAAAATCCTAAAATTGGAAGAGAAGCTGTAGTTTCATTTATATTTTTTCATTAGGTCATATTGAGTTTTTATCAAACAAAGTCATTAAACCCAACTATTCCTACTAACAATTGTAATTAATGTATGAATATTCTACCGAAATGTTCTATTTCATAATTAGTAAATTCATTAATTCTAAGTTATGTATACATATGTATGAAAATAATGTCAACAAATTCTAAACTATTATACATGTGTGTATATACAAAATTAAACTAAGCTACAAAATATAACGATTGATCATTTCAATCATTTATCTAATTGATCCGAATTGAAAACTATACATGATTCAACTCTATTAGCTATTACAATCAAACTCATCAATCCTTACAATTATATTTTTACTCATACCATTCAAAATTATACTTACGTTTTCTTAAGTTTAAAAAATATGGAAACTCTTTTATGTCGTAATTGTCCATAATTAAATTAACTCAATAAAGATCGACAGAGTTACTTCCCTTGGAAACAATCTCCTGAAATTAACTTCACTTATATTTATTAATTTTTCACAGCGCATAGCCATCCATATTTAACTAATAATTAATTTATAATTTTAATATAGTTATAATGTATTTCCATCAATATCATTTAAAAACATAAACGATTTATATTATAAATTAATTCACTAAGTTTCCCAATAAAAAATGTAAGTATTACAGATTTTTCCAATCGATACTCATAAGTTATTAATTTATACTTCATATCCGCTAATGTTGAATTGTAAATTAATTAGTTACTTCCATTGAATTTATATTTTATTTCTTTATTTATATATTTATTCATATTATTATCAATATCAGCCCCACTATTATTATTTATAAGGAAAGTAATATTTTTAATTTTTATATTGCACAAACTTAACTCATTTCTACATACGACAATCTAGTTTAAATAAACATTTTTCAAACATGCTCCTTATTTAAGCATATTTTTTGTTATCGTTGTATATATCCTAATTATCTAATAAGTATGTTTCAGAGTTTCTTCATCTGATAACATGTTATTTTAATTATAATTAAATAAATCTATAGTGAAGTTAAAACTAATTCTAATTTTAATTCAAGTTAATAAGATTTATAAATATTGCATAGACCTAAAAATTATAGATCATATCAACCCCAAGGGTTCCTTATACTTTAAACCTCCCACACCTCTGTACTTTAATACATCTTATTTTTTATTTTTTTTTTAATTTTTTATTTATTTTATATATACATATATATATATTGTGTATGTGTGTGTGTATACAATGTGTGCCAAGTTATTAACGAGATTATATTTTTACCAGTTTCATAAACTTACCGATAGTTTAGACCAAAAGCTTCGGAAACTTTGGCAATGCTGAACTGACGTACTGTTAAATTTTCGTACTGTTCCGCGCAATGTAAACAACTTTCCATTGTAATTGCTAAATTCACAAACTTTGAGGTGTGTAAAATTATTAACAAGACAGTCTGTTTCGTCAATAAACTGTGCCGTAAATGTGGGTTTAATGGTTCTGAAAGAGTCTTGTTGCAGAACAGCTAGTAGAACGTAACACTACCCTTAAAATATGAAAACTGATAGGAAGGTGCCATCAAATGTGAAGAACTTTGTCAAGATCCCTACAAATGTAAGCAAGAGAGATGATAAAGTTAAATTTCGAGTTGTTTTCCACCGTTCACTACTTCAAATTAAACGTGAAGTCCTATACTCTGGGCAGACAAGCCGAGAAATCTTTGACCAAGCTGGATAGTAGAATGTCTCAAAATGTACTCGATGTCGCCTTCTGAAAGAAGTGGAAAACTCTATAAAGCCTGTAACAAAGCCTCAATAACAGCAACATCACATGCAACACTGATTTAAATGGGCAGAGGATAACATGAAAACGGATTTTTCTAAAGACTTATCCACGGATGAAATGCGTGTCACTCTTGATGGCCCAGATGGCTGGAAAAAGTGATACGTTCAAGATGGGCGAGGTCCTCATAAGCATTTAAGGCGCCAAAAATTGTGGTGGGATAATGATTTTGGCTGAGATTATCGAATATATTTTAGTTGGTCAATGTAGAGCCCCAGAAGGCGTAAAAGTGACGTCAAATAGTTATATAACTTTCTGAAGGAATATATATATATATAATTAATATATATTTATAATTTATATATATATATATATATGTATATGTATATATATATATATATATATATATATATATATATATATATATATTGGGATACTGTTGACCCGTTAGCCCAGTATATATGCTATAACTATGTTATAGTTAATATACAGATTTAATGAAAAAAAGTGCAGGTTAAAAAAAATTCAAAATAAAAAGTGGTTTGGAGAATATATCTTTTATTGTCTTGAGAAAATATTTTACAATGATAAGCGAATAAATACACTCAAGAAGCATTCTCATCACTACTGTAAGTACTAATTAATATAACGGAAGCCCTACTAAAAGCATTAATAAATCATATTTTCAATCTCCCCTCCTTTATATAAAACTATTTTTAAAGTAAGATTTGAAAAAACAAAATCGTCAAAATCGAGAGGAGCGCTACCAAAATCAGAAAATCTGGTTACAATATCGTTATAGTAATATTCTGTATATTTATATTTAATTATTTTTTTTACTTAACCGGGTTAAACTTACATTTATTTGTAAGGAAATCAGATTAAAATAACGTTAAACACAAATATCGGATTTCAGACAGGCCCGCCAAAAAAGAGAGAGGCATCCATTTTTTTGGGAAACCGAAAGTTTAAACGTTGAAGCAAGCGATTTGGCCGCTTGGTGTGCTTGATGATATCATAATCGAATATTAACGGAAACTGTTTCTTACCGTTATCCAAGGATATGTAAAATAATTATGTTAAGTACAAAAATATATTTTTTAATTATTTATTGTGAATAGCTGTGCATGAATGTTTACAGTTGAATATATGTCTCATGTAGTTCTCTCTTTCTCTCTTGCTCTAACATATATATGTATATATATATATATATATATATATATATGCATTTTATGATTATTCATTGATTAATTAAATACATTAACATGTGTTTATAAAGATCATTTTTAAGCCGATCATGAGATTCTAATCCAGCATAAGTCAGTAATTTATTATTTTTTGTCTGAAAACATGCGCCAATGAAGCGAACTAAATAAGTTCGATATATTGCAGAGAATCAGAATCTGTTAATATATTTGTTATTGTTAATATATCTTGGTACTAGCACAGGTTACCTTAGAACCGCTATAAAAAAATGCAATGCCACGATGACTCACGGGATAACTAATTGCACACTACTTGAGACAGCTAACTTATAATTATCTTAACATTCCATCTTTTCATTTACTAAAAGATAATATGTATTATGGTAAATATTAAAGAGTTTTTATCAAGCTGCACATGAGTTCTTAATCCTCTGACGGAAATCATCAGTGGTTGGTGGAACTGTTCCATCGGTGACACGATTTGCACCTCAGACCGAACCAATACTAAAATGTCATTATTTGTTTCTCTGAATATCTTAGTTTTTCTTTCTCTCTCTCTCATTCTCTCTCTCCCTCTCTTTCTCTCTATCTCTCTCTGACTGTACCTTTCTTTGTGTTGCTCTGTCTGTCACTCTCTCTCTTTTTCTTTACATTATATATATATATATATATATATATGTATATATATATATATACTAGCTAATCGCCCGGCGTAATGCGGATACATGTATCACAAATTTTTACATTGATTTATGCTTTCATTATCTTTTTTCCTGTGTATTGCACGGGTTCTTTTTTATATAATAGTAACACCATAAGGTTAAGAACTTTACCCTCTTATATTTTATTACAACGAATATTGGTATTCCCTCCTTATATTAGACTTGAATAATTTTTCGTCCGTAATTTATTTGTGCGCTGATTGGCTTTCCGTTTTATCATTATAACAAAATATCTAACTTTATTTACACTAATCCATCAAATTCGCAATACACCTTCTGAGGAATTGCACAGTTTTTTTCCAGTTATTTCCACTTTTTGTTTTACAAAACTTCATAGATTCCCTCTGCATATATATATATATATATATATATATATATATATATATATATATAAAACATATACAACATATAAGCACCATATGTATTTTCTATTTAACTCCAGCATATTAACATATGCTAAACATCTATCTATACATATATACATACGGACACACATATATTTACATGTATATATATATATATATATATATTGTATTATACACTATTGTAATCTGTAATACACACACGCGCACACACACAGACACACAGACACACACATATATATATATATATATATATATATATATATATATATATATATATATATATGTAATTCCTTCTAGATATTTTAACTTTTCCGGTGATAACACTTATACAAATGTTCCTTGTTACTGGTTTAGCGATTATCCCCAGAAATGTGTAGCGGCATACGTACGCACACACACACAGATTCATATATATATATATATATATATATATATATATATATATATATATATATATATATATATACACGTATGTGAATCAAATAAAACGTGTATATGTCTCCACATCAGAATTGAACTGTCTTCAAGTTACCTCCTTAACACTTCCTTCGTTTTCGTTACTTTACCTCTGGAAAATGTCAAGCTGAAATGTTATATATATTCATATATATATATATATATATATATATATATATATATATATATATATATATATATATATACTTGTAACGAGCAGACAAAAATATGCTCATGGATGTGTAGTAACCCATCAATAGTTATGTAAGACAAATATATGAACACCCATGTTTATAAACACGAACATATCTGTATATATGAGTGTGTTTGTGTATTTTCTGTGACATATGTTTATTTAATTAAATTCTATTTTTCATTTTTACGAGTTCTTTCCTTCAGAAATGCAAATAAACTACAAAATCATTTCTAATTTCAAGAGGCTGATTGTCTTACCGTTTATTTCTTAAAGTACATTAAAATGCACAATTCCTGACAGCACCTATGTTATAGCGTAGAATCTGTCATGTAATTATTATTTATTACTTTATTCCAGCTTTACGGATCAGAAAAAATGAACTGATCAAACGTTAAAAATAAATGAATTGTGGACATGATTACAAAATACGAAATTAGAAATATACATGAATAGTAGCAAAGCAATAATAACTTATGAAAACAATTAGTTATATCTATTGCTTGGTAATAAATCGTATACTTTCTTGGGGCAAATGTAAATTTATAATTAGTAATATACTGTTTTTAGATCTTAATCACACATGAATAAATAAAATAAAAATGTCAAAATTTTTTTGTTTCTTTAAATATAATAGACTAGCTTAGTTAAAATATATATTTTAAGAAACAAAATAGATATGTCAGGCAATTATACAATAAAAATCTAAGGTAAACAAATATAATTATTTAGTCATAACAGAAATGGAAAAATCAGTAGCTAGTATAGCTTATTTTATGTATTACTTTAAATACTAACAATTGAATACATAATGCAATCAATAGAGAATTATAGTTAAATTCACAAAATAAATAATGTAAATTAATAAAAAACATTTAAATATACGATAATATAATTTATAAGTACATTTTAAACACATAAAATTGAAAAAAATGATACTTGATTATAACATGTTAGATAACTTACTTTAATTATGAATTATGTATCTTCGTTTGAGTGATGATATACAAATAATTTGAAACATACAATATCTTATATTTATGTTAAAAATAGTTCATTTAATCTAATCAAAAAGCTATAACAGAAATCTGTGTATACTCATTAAAAACTTACATTTAATAAAAAAGAAGATTAAAAGCTAATTAAATTTATATCTAATTAATCAACAGTTATTATCGCATACAAATAAATAGATTTGATGAATAGTTTCGTATTAAAATAAACGAAAACACAGATTGTAGATTTGAGTGAAATGAAATAAATTTAAGTAAATAAATACAGACTAATCACATACACTACATTAATAAAATATTAAATGGTATATCTTATATTAATGAACATAAATATACAATTCAATTCATTCATACGGGAGTTTAACGTTGATGATTCTACAAAAGTGACGTAACAAATTAAAAAATAATTGCAAATTTTATTCAACTATTCGTTTACTTTTTATAAAGTTGGTAGATTCTTTTTCTTCTAATGTTTTAAGCGAAGAATAAGTTCAAATATTCACATACTTATTACATGAATGATTTTGCACTACGAAACAGGTGCTGCCAAAATTGTAAATGTCCACGTATTTTGAAAATAATAGTTAAAATAGTCAACATTTTTAAATTTTGCATATAGACTTCTGTTATTCATATACATGTATATATATCCATATATATATATATATATATATATATATATATATATATATATGTATATATACGATAATGTGTATCTTTATAGGCCGTCATATTAATTATGTCAGCCAGTTATATATCAGATATGAATTAACAGTAAAGCGAAGTGTATACTTAAACTTAAAACTGAAACCAGAATAGGTACTGAAATGTTACGAGTTGAAAATATTATTTCTCAAATATAGACATTTTTATTGTTTGAAGACATAGATTATAATTGAATAAATCTATGCGCTAAACCAATGAGTTTTCGATGCTTAATCATCTTCTCAGAGATAAAATATTAGCACATGTCTTTATTGGTTTGCATCTTATTTGCTAAAAGCGGAAAACATGAAAAATAATATTTTAAAATTGTTTCTTTTAAATTTCTACATCTTAATTATTTTGTAAATATATTAACTTTAATTGTCTATATGTATTGCTCTTAGAAAATGAGGTGCAAACAAATGAAGATATTTGCTATTTTTTTTCCTCTGAGGAGATGATAAGCATTGAAAACGCATGGATTAAGGTAAAAAGATTTATTAAATTGTATTCCTTGTTTTACAACAATAAATATTTCAATATTGTAAAATTAACCTTTTCAAATCCCCCAGAAATAATATCTAAAGTTTGATTTATTTGCGCTTTTCTTGCATATTGAGCAATTGCATTCAGCTGGGATAATAAAATATTGAGTCTAATAATATTTTGTAAGATCGAAAATTCCTGGATTCCATTAAATATATTTGATTGTGTTGTATTGGATACCAGTAAATATATTTTATTATATATATATATATATATATATATATATATATATATATATATATATATATATAAGGTACTGCATGTGTATGCATATATATATATATATACATATATAAATATAAATGAATATATAACATTGCAAGTTATTATCCATTTTTCTTAGTATATATTGCCGATTCTAATTTTCTTCTGAATGTTCGCAACTCAATTTTAAGAAAATCCACGTCAACTCGTTGTAAATTACATTTTTGTCAGCTATTGAATTACACCTAATCAGGCAAATTGTTCAGCAAAATTGTGGTATAAATTTCAGAAATTTATTGACATATTTTTACAAGCGTATTGATGACGCTACATTATGCAATGTCTCTTACATCAGCACACGACGTATAAACACGCACACACATATACATATCTAATTTTTTTTTGTAATAATTATACATGTATCCATATCTATATGTATATATATATGCATATATATATGAGAGAGAGAGAGAGAGGGAGGGAGAGAGAGAGAAAGTGGACGATAGAGAATGCGTGGGCGTTTGAAAGAAACACAAAAAGAGGTATTGGGAATCAGCGGTACATCAAACGGAAGATAGATTTAGCGCTGACTGAAAGACGAAGAAATACTTACGATCAATATGCGTAATGCATATTTTATTACTTATTATTGATGATTTCTATGGTTCAATAATGACCAGTATTATGTAAACTAAGACAATCAACTCACTAAAACTGTATCTTTTAATGATTGTCTGAATTACAGCGTTTTCTGATAAACTGTAACTTTTATTGAATACTAAATGGTTGACATACAAGGCTGGGAAAAGTAATATGAGCGGGAATATCGTAGATGTGGGAAATATTCCACATTAGGCACGTATATGTCTTACAAGTATAAAATGTTTCGTCTGTCAATCGGAATATATTAAACGGCGGTAGCAGATTTAACTTAATATTAGAGTAAATAGCAACTAATTTTACGCACATATTCTATTTTAGATTCCCCGTGTTTGTCGATTCTAGACATTTTGTAATGAATAACGCTTCCTTTTGCATGAATCGAGTAATAAGAGTAGGGGACACGTCTAGGATGTAAGAAGTGTTGTCTGTGAAAGTTTGCAAAAATTGCATTAAACATAATTTAAATAAATTTTGATCTCATTTACAAGATCATACCTTCCCAAACTTCCAGGGTTCTATTGTGTAAATAAATGTCCTATTCTACTTAATTACTTAATCGATATATTTAAGCTTTGGGAATTTTCGTCATAGTCATCTTAGAATTATCACAAATAATACCAAATCTATGACATAAATGCCAAATTGTGTTATATAGTTATCATTAGACGAAAGTACCACTTGTGCGCGTATGTTTCGTGAGTTCTTATTAGTAAAGATATGATAAGAGTCTTACTACTTGCTTGGAAGTAAGCGATCTTTGAGTCTTATGTGTGTGATCATGTTGTGAGATATGGAGACATTAAAACGTAGATATAAAGAGAGAGTGTACATATAAATAAACTTTGAGAGGTGATTCGCATTCTAGATCCACAGAGCGATAATTGAGAGGTTTGCATTTATGCCGATGGATTGACAGGTTAGAATTTATGCTTTGACAGTTCGTTTGAACGGGAGTGTTTGTAAAACATAAATAGACACATTTACTTTCTAACACATATATTTTTAGATGGTGAATTTCAAATAGTTTTTACACATAAATAGACAATACCTTTTTCATGTAATGATGGACGCAGGAGACGGCAATTATAAAAACATGATGAACATTTATTTTTCCACTGACCGGCTGGTGACTTTGCGTTCAGGAATTCAAAGCTTTAAGTTTTAAATGACCGTGTCGCTTCTATACGTTTGAATTCCCATGTCTGGAACAAGACTATCGTCTATCTCTAAGACTCCCCTCTTCTGACTTCACTGACTAACTAACTCTCATTCCTATATTGAGAAATCCATGCGTGCCCGGCCAATGTTACCACAATTTACGTGCCATCAACACGCGCTACCTGCACGTTTCCGATTATGATTTCCCAATAACCTATTTTTTCTTTGTTACTTTCACAAATGAATTCAACCTACATATCTAATTCATTTAAACCATATTTTATTATCCACATTCTTTTAACAATGAATAGTTTATTTGTTTCATCAGAATTAACAATTTACTGGACATTCCATTTAAACCTACTGTTCTTTAAAACCTATTTCCAGGGTTCGATTTCTGCTTTCTCTCATTTTATTTTCATTTTAAGTAGATCTCTCTATTTTTATACTTACATGAAAAGGGGACAGCCCTTATCATGTAACAATTTTATATGTACTCTGTTTATCTGTCATTCGAAAATTGCTTTAAGGTTGACCCAGTTTACTTTACAATATCTTACGCTATTAATATTGTCGTGCTTTTTCGTAAGCGCGATGTTACATCCAATGATGTATCATCAGAGACGCTGAACACACGTGCACATTTAACTGTATATATTCCATATATAGCTAAGTTTATTTGCAATTAAGACAAACAATACGTTATATTTTTGTCAAATATTTATGATTGGAAACATGTTGGCAATTTTTAATAACACTATATTTACTAGCTTATAATTATAAAAAAAATTATTATGTTGTAATTTTAAATTTAAAAAAAAAGTCTCTTCTTCATGATTTTTGAAAAAAAATATCCATTTCTTTCTATACTATCCTAAATAAAAGTACGATTGTTTGAAAGTTATCGGGATTACATTTCAAGTTTATTTATTACGACTTCTGTCAAAAGTAATTCGCATCGTAATATTATAAGTAACAGATATATAATTATTTGACTTCATTAAAATACTTTTCTACAATGAGTAAATTTGCCACTATTATAAAGGTATAAAAATACGTGGCACATTCATGTCAATAAATATTTTGCATAGCAAAATATGCCGGATTCATTTATTATCCGTCACGTATGGTTTATACCGCTGAAGTTATATAATACAAAAGATTATGAGAGAAGAACATATAACAGAAATATTTATCGACAAAAATAAACATTACATTATTAGTCTTTTTCTAGAGCATTACGGATATATACATATGTTTATGTGTGTACTATGTATATATATATATATATATATGTGTGTGTGTGTGTATGTGTAGATATACATATATGTATATAATTATATATATATATATATATATATATATATATATATATATATATATATATATATATATATATATTCTTTTTCAGTAAGTGAGGAAAGAAAATTTACATTACACAATTTTCGGACTATTGTTCTCATTCTGGGTGTTAGTCTCAAAATGTTTTGATCGAGGTAGCCTTTATGTTCAAGTTTTTTTCGTTGTCGTTGTATTCAGAAACACATCGGATAAAGGTTTTGTAATGGGCTGACAGACAAAAAAACATTGATTTGTCGAAAAGTATTTGATGCTAGATAAACAATGTCAAAATCAGTACGCCACATGTAAAAGTTGATAATATGCTGTAACTGATGGCAAACCAACACTCCCCACCGTGCTAATCTTCTGATTTCACAAAACCGACCAGAACATACCAAAAACCACGATCTAAGACGGGCCGAAACAAACATCTCCATCAATTGCTGTCGTTATTACCACATATATTGATGATACAGGAATGTTTTACAAAAAGGAAAGAGATAACGAAATGCAGCTGAAATGATAATAAAATGTAAGGTAAAATGACATTCGTTTATTTGCAACAAATTTTTATACCAACTTCCTTCGGATTATGTATGTGATATCCTTTTCGGGCTTTGTGAAAACCATTTTTTTCTTTTATGGTATCTCTACTACATTAAAAAAAAACACTTGCAAAGCCTGGGTAAAAGTTTTACCTACTCTATAATGTTCATTCCTGAAAACTCATTGGCTATTTTGATGATATTTTCTAAGAAATATATTCTATAGATTAACTACTTATCTTCCTTTATTGTAAAAAAATTTTTCAGTTACCGACTCTTGACTTGGGGACAATATTACGGATATGTCTTACTTAAAACATGATAAAGAAATAAGAGTTTCTTACAGCCCATAATTTCAATTACATATCCCTCGCTTATTACAATTTTAAAAGAAATTTCTGAATGTATTACTTAATACTAAAAATTGAATGTGTATATATTATGACAAAATACGTACCAGGTGACTCATTATTGTTGGTTGTTAAATATCCTCAGATATATACATTTATGTAAACAAAAAACGATATACTGAATAAGATATGCATATCGATTAATGGTAATAACTATTGTAGAAAATCAATCAGTACGATAAGATTTAAATATCACAAAACAAATCATTTAAAAAACATAATCAATTGTAAAATTACGTAAGTTCTTGCAGTCAGTTTAATCTAGTAACACCGTAAATTAAAACTGGCTGTTTATGTCTATATTAGCATATATTTCATTGTTTTCTGTTTGTGATTAGGGATTCATCGAACTTGCACATATTAATAGTGAAATTAGTATTGAAATGAAATATACTATTTCAAGAGAGCACGACACGTTATCCATGCGCCACTTAACTATCGCCACTGTTAATTTAAAATTGCACATTTTTTATACTACTTTATATCATTCTAGCATTTTAGTTGTGTTGTCGTTTGGCTTCTTTTCTCATATTTAAACTAAACCGGATGCTCTGCCTTACTGAGTTGTGTGCCATATGTTTGAATGCCGTCTTTCTATTTAAACACATCTCACACCATTTCTTTTCCTGACGCGTCACATCTTCTCAAACCGTTCATTGACAAGAAGTGAGCAAATTGAATCAGTGTCAGACCGTGTTGCCCCGCGGCTCCTTAATGTCTGATCATGAACCCATTTTTTGTTGTCTTTTATCGTTTTTTTATAAATCATTAAATTCATTAGATATACCAGAGCGTGAACCAATTAATTAATATAGAGAAAGACGAATCTATTATAATTAAGTGTATGGTTATACCTTTTCTTCTTTTGCCGTTGTTTTACTAGAAGAAAACACTTGCGGATTTGTTTTTGTAATCGTTTAATTTTTCAGGTTTTACAATAGAATTGCAGTTTATTAATAACAGTGTGTTATGTACTATTTACCTTTTTTGTACGTGCAATTAGATTTATAGATAATATCATATTAAATGTCGGTGATCCGAATTATCTTTTTTTTCTCACGTTCTCTAATATCCATTATTAATCAATCTTGTCAAGTATTCTTTAGGCCCGGTTGCATTATGTCGACATTAAAATGAAACTACAAATTATTTTTTCTATCAGTGATATGCTAGTAATTATAACTCGTGTGAGGCAGGTGTAAATTTATAATACATCACAATGAAGAATCAAATGTTTAATCAACAAACTTGAACAAGATAACCTGTTATATGAAAGAATCAATCATAATGCTAAAACTACCATTGGACAATTTTAGCTGCAGAAAAAACACAGTAAAAGTAGAATCGCTTTCTTCTCTTTGCAAACAACCAAAATCCTGCGATAAATTGAAATAGAGACTAAACTATCACATACATAGATGCGTATCATATCTATTTACTAAAACAGTCAGATCGGTAAAATAATTACTCGACGAATAGAAATACTTAATATGTATATAAATGTATCATAAATAAGTTAGAAATAGTGTTCCTGTGAGGTACTCTAGCGAATGCATTAAAACATTAAAACAAATAAACAGTCAAACATCAGTATCAGTTTTACTAAATTAAAGACAACTAATTCATTGTTATAATGACATAGAATAAGGTACAATGAGGAGGCAAGACTATCAAATATTGTAATAGACAGGATCAACTCTACATCCGCGAAATACCCGTAATCGCCATCTCAGCATTTTATAGTTTGCAAAATATTTAAACAGTATATAGATTGTATTAATTAATAGAACTTGATACAGAGCTGGCGTGTATATAGAACATTACGCAAACGGTTTTAATATACGGAGTTAAAAAAAAAGGCAGAATGAAAATGTCGGGAAAAGCCTACATAAAAAAAGTTACATTTGAGGAAAAAGGTGCATTGGCAGCCCCTAAATTACGACAGTGATTAAAGGCAGTTAAAGCAGTAAACCCGTTTGAGTGTTGTTAAAATTGGCATAACGTCAAAATAGCGAGTGCACGCAGATTCACAGACATGAAAAGTTTGGCAAACAGAAATATATGCATAGTAAGAATATAACAAAGTATAAAGGAGATTAAACTGAAAATAAATAAACGTTTATAGAAAATGTTAGGCTAACATAATCAAACTAACAAAGGATGGTGGGTCAGAATTACTGCTTGAATATCATGGAGACTGGAAATAAATAGCAAAATATATTTCATTCAAAAACAAGACATAACATAATTTTTTACTTGTTATTTGATGAAGTTACAAAAAATAACGGTGTTTATCAGCAAAAAGGAATTGTAAACGTCGTTAGAAAATGTGGAGTTATTTATAACTGTTCGGAAATAAATGTAAAGTACTCGATATGTAGTCTGAATTGTTGTCACCAATTTTCCCGGTGTATTACCTTAAGTTTCCAGTAATCGATAATTGAATTTATTTATCTGAGTGATATATGAATGAATGACAGAAATAAATAATGTTAGTGATGATGATGATGATAACCACGAGGAAGAATGTCGAATTGAAATCAATATTTGTTGTAATGTCAATATTATAGATTCTACAAATAGTTTACCCTCTGATTACTTTAATTTTTTTTATTAACTTTGCTACAAGCCGTACTTTACTACTGAAGTAATTAGTCATCTGTTAAGCAATTTTTGACAATTACCTGCATTCTATCATTTAGTTCAAGATCCTTTATGCTCATAAAGAATTCTTACGAATGATCGAAAGATGGAAAAAATATAGCAGATTTATCACGCGTTTAATTAAGCAGAAAAAAATAATAATGTTAAATAAAACGTTAGATAGTTCTTTTATAATTTCGTTTCGTTTTATAAGATTTCTTGGCAATCAACGAATGACATCAAGAATCAGAGTTTCACTTTTTTTACATTTCTTTTTGAAGGTTTCCACAAATTTGCTTCGTTTTTCACTGCATAGATTCCGGCCAACGGAAAACTTTCCAAAGCTTTTTATCGACTAAAACTTTTCAAGTTGAAACTTTACTTACATACGTCCGTTAAAACGCTTCAGCCGATTAATCAATAGAATTGGTAGAGCTTCAACTTGGAATTACATATTCACCTGTGAAACCTTTGGTAAAAGGGGATAATCGCATTGCTGATATGTTTAATTATATATTCAGAAACCACCGTCTGTCATGTGTCATTATCAAATTTGAAACAGAATTTCTATCGCAAACGACATGGAGAGAATGGACACGGTTTTAATAATGTGTAAATTACCAATTACAATAATTTATTAAAACCGGTAGGTTTATAAAACATAAATATTTAACAGTATTTTCTTCTATCTCTTATATTTATGACTGGTATATATTGTCTGTTTAAGTGTAATAGACATCTTATTTTTACAATGCCACTATTTCATAAAAGCATTTTATTTTCAACTCTTATGTTAAATAAACTTTTTCTGTTAAACTGAATTTAGGGAGTAAAAAATTAATTGCAAAATATGTAATTAAAAAACGTAAAAATGCAATGCTCATCTAATTCGAACTCTAATTGACGTTGCTCGTGGTTAAACATTTTACAATCAATATTTGATAGCACATTAATTCCCCTATAAAGTATTTGCTTTCGGCGTATTTTAAGGTTTATTACGCTTGCTTAAGGCCTTAAATGGCGCGTATAGAAAAGGTCATAATTCTAGTTATTATATTGAACTTTAAGTAATGCTTTGATCGCTAATCGCGCATGTCAAATAGACGCAATTTTAGAGTATATGTACTTTTTATGAAGCCACTGGCGCATAATGGACAATGTTAGCAACAATCGACTAATTTTTGTTTTTAATGGATATATACAGTAGCCAGGATTAAGTACGAAGAAACGACTCAACACAGCATATTGGTCCACGACAATGGAAATCTTTGCAATGCTTATTGGCACAAGTGAACTTTTAGGGACTCAATTGATGAAAGCAAAACATAGTAAAATCGCGTTGTTTTACCTGAGCACGTTTCGCAAGTAATCCGCTTTGAAGATCCGTGGCCGTTAGAAACGTGTTAACCTTTTTTTTTACCTTGAACATTTCGCAATTGTACTGAGTTCTTTCAAAAGAATGTAAACGCAGAAATAAAGTATACTGATTAACCATTGTACGTATAATGGTAAAGACTCTGCCGGCAACACACATGTGTTTTTTTTTAATACTTAAAGATAGTTGTTAAAAACTATTAAAGTAGGATATATTTATGGTCAAGGAACAAACAGGAACCTATAACACGCTATAACCAGAATATGTTCCTATAATTACACTTTAGACGGCACTTGTATACGTTTTGACAACAACAGGAAAGATAAATTTGGAGAAATTTTACAAAATAATAATGTTTTCGGTATAAGAAATTAAAATAAAATGCTAATTAATGTTTCTGTCTACATTGTAATATTTGTTCATGAAAGTTTATAATAGACTGGTATTTGTAATAAATATCAAATAATGGACAGAGTAGCCACGGCTGTAAAAATAGCAGTTAATAATAAAGACGAACAGTTTTCCATAATTAAGGATTCAATCAAATACATACTTTTCTTCAGTATAAGCATAATAATAGGCATGCATTCAGTATGATTAAATCTCATGCTTATGTTAATCAGACATCAACAGTTATACCTTATCTTTTTGGGGGCATAGTGTATTATACATTTATACGTCATCATTATCACCTGACGCAATATCACTTATAATTGGACGAGAGTTGCATTGTGTATACTGTACACTCAAAAAAAAAAAAGATTATGTTCTCCTTATTGTAAGAGAAGGTAAATATTAACTGTTTTGTATTCATGGTATTCTCTTAGGTATCAGCACATGTTGTTAAAAAGAAGGGCATTAGAATGCGCATAATTTCATACTAGGTCGTATTGTGATCTGTTTCAATGAATTGAGTAAAAAAAAGTAAACTGCATTATTACTCATCACATATATGTTTATATCTATTTCAATAACTTGTTACATAATGCACGTTTCCTCATATAATTTTTATTTTTCCTCAAAATAAAATGCATTTATTGCAAAATTGGAATAGAAATGCAAAATCGATGATTTGTAGAAACTAAAATCTTCACGTAGAACTAGAGTGGCGCTAAACACTTATGCGTGATAATTACAATTGTACCCGTCATAGATCGGATATATTACATAGAGAGAGAGGAAAACAGAGAGGAAAAGAGAGGTAAATATATATATATATATATATATATATATATATATATATATATATATATATATATATATATATAGTGAGAGAGAGAGTGTGTATTGAAAAGAGAACTTAAAAAAGGTATATGTTCGCTAAGGTTTCGTTTTTATATCAAGATGATTGGTTATTAAATTAAAGTAAAATACTAGTACAATATTTGAAAATATACTGGTTAAAAAATGTATTCGTTCTATTTCAGAACAAAATATTGTGGGGATTAGGAATGTTTATAGCGAGTGGGATGACGGATATTTTTAACATCATGTAGTTGTTTAGATATTTAAAAAAGATGTGATGCAATTTATGTTTTTTTAATAAGTATAGCCGTTATACTAATTTCCTTGGGTAGTATATATACTTGCATTATATGTTTTTTTAAAGCTTTTCCTTTGGTTTGTAGGTTTATATAATAGTTTTTTATGTGGTTTGTATTATTGACATGGCTAGTTTATTTTTGCTTGCAATTTGTTGTGTAAGTAAGTAAAAAGTGGATAGATGTTTATACATCTATCTACTTTTATTTATTTATAGATGTTGGGCGTAAGTAGTTAAAAGTAGATAGATTTTTATACAAGACTCCATAAGATATCGCTTATTCTCATTTATACTCACTTTTTATTCTTCATATAATTCTTAGCATTATTTTCTCAGATCTTTCTAACTATATTGAAAATCATTTTGACGAATTTCTGACAGCCAACTGTTAAATATTAAGCGGGAATGACGTAGTGATGCGTTAATATGAATGCGAACAAATAAAGTAATACACTCCTTATCTGTTTAAAAAAAAAAAAAATGTAAAGACTACCGTTAAAAACATTTCCCATTTTAACCTGACTTATTCTCTTTCCTGATATTTAATGAGAAACTTTACAAAATTAGAGGCCATTGTTGAAATATACGTCGTATTTATCGATTCCTATAGAAGTTTGCCTTTTTCTCGTTTCAGTTCCTCGTTTCGCCGCACTTCGCTTATTCAGATGTTAATTTCAGAATTTTAACTATTTCCTCGTATTTTAATCAGATAGTAGTTTCTATCAGAGTTGCATGTTTCTATAGAGGTTTTATTATTTTGTATTTACAACACATTAGATTTTCATTATCATTATGAATCGTATTTGATTTTTTTATGTTTATTTGTTCTATGTTTTCCCCTTTACTGTCCTCGTATATTTCCTTTTTCTCAACTTTCTCTTCTTCATAATTTCTATCCCCCCAGGCATTCTATTTAATCTTTTTCTTTTCAGAAAGCGTTATGCATTAAATGTCGAATTTATGTACATTTATTCTTTTATTCCTTTTTAATCCATCGGTGTCTTCGTTTATTTCCCATTCATCTCCTTCTGCCCCTTATGTAAATAGTTTCTATATTTTATATAGAATGAAAACGCCAAATAATTCAGGAATACTATTTTTGCGTAATAAGACAACGTGTTTTGGAATTTTCGGGGTAATCAAGAACTTACACACCTTCCTTTAATGTCATAATATAAGCACCCTATTTAATTCTGCGAAGTTACAAAAAATAAGATACATTCATCTTGGTCATATTATCAACAATGTAACGATTGCCGCATTTAAATTAAGCACTCATATTTCTACTATTAATTGGGAAACAAATACATATCTCATATTCATAATAAATCGCCACTGTCTTGTAGAAAATTTTTCTAAGTCGATTACTTTTAACAATCAAAAGTTTTAAGCACATTTCATGTTAATTATCTTTAAGACGGTCTTGTTAATCTTTCATAACGTTGCCTTGTCAATCTATCATAACTTGGTCTTGTAAATCAATCATAACGTGGTCTTGTTAATCTATCATAACGTGGTGTTGTTTACATTCACAGTTTTTTCTCCGCTTATACATTGCATTTCTGTTTGGATTTTTAGTGTTACTTGTTGCAGTGTTTAGCTTTTTCTATTTTTACCCTACGTATTTTTACTTCATTTTGTGTAATTAACTCGTCCGTTTCTTCTAACTTTAATTTTTCCATAGCTATTGGTCAGCATCATGCTTTTTGTGTAGGAAATTTTGGATTGTAAAAAGTGTCCTAGTCCTCTGATTAAGATACCACGGTCCTTACTTCGAGGAGGCTATGGATTGTTCGAGTTATTTCATTATTGATACTGCATATATATATATATATATATATATATATATATATATATATATATATATATATATATATATATATATATATAATTCTTTTTGCGGTACACAAGTTAATAATGAATTTAAACAAAATATGGGAAGTCATGCCGAGTTGGGAAACAGATAATACTTTTAGAGGAATGCGAGAATTCGTTAATAAAAACGGTTTAAGAGTAAATTATTATATTTATAAGATTTTTAATCGTAACTACATATATTTCTTTTGATAATACATCGCTTGAAAGGCGTCTCGAGGTTTATTTTATTTTATTTCATTTTTTTAATCGCTAATTTATGCATATATAATTTACTCTTCAATCGTTTTTATTAAAGGATTTTTGCTTTCTGCTTAAACACTTGCTTCGCAACGGCATGACGCTGGATATTTTGTTTAAAGTTAATATGTATATATATATATATATATATATATATATATATATATATATATATATATATATATATATATATATATATATATATAAGGTCTGTAATATATACTGTAGTTTTAGGATGTTTTCCTGCTCTTAATTAATTTCTTTTAAATTTTGTGATTCACTTCGCTTGCATTTAACGTGTTTGCTTTCAGAACTCTCATATATTTGTAGGTATCATGTCCGCATTATTTCCTCATCTCCCTTTGTTTTATTGTGCCCCTTTCATTTATCGCCTCTTCTATTCTCATCTTTAGAAAAAATATTTCGCACATGTCTTTTCGGATATATTAAACAGCATCTTCGGCTATGTTTTCCTGCGTCTTAGTTGATTCTTGTTTATGCCAACAAATAAGGGCGTCTAATTGCATAAAGTTGTCCACTCGAACTTTTGTATTGATAAACGTGAACCCAGCATGGTATTTGCTTCGTATATACTTAACTTTTTTAGAGAAACGATTAACACTAGTGGAGTGAAGTTTTTTTTTAGAAGATATTTTGATTCTTTGTTTTATCTCTTTTAGCTGCCAGTTCCTGTTTTCATGTTGTTATCGCTTGTTTTCTGAAATTGAATATCTTGTACTTTTTACACACCCTTACAAACTTTAAGTATAAAGCGACTAATACACATATTACATGTACGCATATATATATATATATATATATATATATATATATATATATATATATATATATATATATAGTACTTTATAAAATATATATGGTGATAAAGCTACACTGAATACTCGGTATTAGAAAGCTGATTGGCTAACTAAAATCCTCAACAGAAGATGACCATATAAAAACGAGAAACATCCACAGAATTCGCGCATAAGCCTGACGAATCCTGGGGTGGATGAAACGCTGAATATTCAGGGTAGCTTAATCGCCATATATATATTTTATAAATTACTAACAAGCTCTACCTACGTATTGAGCACTTTTGAAGTAAATACTTAAACTTTACGCATAAATCTATACTTTCGTATATTAATTTTATGTGAGTAAATGAAGTAGTTATATATATATATATATATATATATATATATATATATATATTAATATATATAAATGCGTGTGCGTTTATGTAGGTTTATATGTGTATATTTTCTATATATTTACAAATGAAAACAGGCATATTCCATTGCGTGTGCTACGTTTTAACATGGTATAGGAGAAAAATACCCTACCTAATTTAAGCTTTAAAAGATTATTGCTTTAAAATCTCATGGTGAGCAGTTGAGAAAATCCAACATGTCAATCATTTTTCAAAAAGTATTTGCAATTTACATCGACAATACGCAAACTCGTGTGGAAGTTTGATCATTTAAAGGGGATTGTAAATAATATTTTTTTTATTTTGTTGTAATATACATTGACGCACTTGATGCCGGTATTAGCTCTCAAATATTTGCAGAAGTAAATACCTGCTAATGCATGTGCCAATTGAGATAAAACGTGAAGAAAACACGTTGACGTGACGCTGAAAAAAAACAGACATTGCATGTAAGTAAGGATGAATAGTGATAATTAGCCCTGCATATATAGCAAACGAAGATGAAATGAATGAAATTATAATACTACTACTGTTAATAAAATGATACTAAAAATAACAATCACATAAACACGCAAAAGACACAGAAACTGACACATTAATCCAAAGCAGCATAAAACGACATGATCAAAAATCGAATGAACTCGCATTTCCACCAAAGAAAATTGTTGACACTTAAAACGATTGGAAATTCATAGAAATGACTTGCATTGTCAAGCGGGGAAAATAATGGGGAAGGAGAAATATTCGGATATCCAATGATGTGACACGCAGAATGGTTGAGTCGTTAACAGGCAAATTGCTATTGAAACCATATATAGTCAACGGATATCACCAATACATAACAATAATAAACTACGTATCTAGATAGCATGAATATATATTAACATTAGATAGCTATATTTTAACGACCAGTCGTCATAGTCAGTTCCACATAATTGGATTGTTAGGTTTGGTTCCATGTTTGACATTCTTGGGGGATAATCCAGAATTGAATGAATAGCTGTCCTGTAATAACCAAAATTGATAAACTAGAGAAACAACTTATTGCACTCAATATGATCTTTAAAAAAAATAGCTCCTGTGTGGGATGGAAGTGAAAGAGAAATAGAGAAAAATAGATTAACGGAGATTAATAGAAACAGTGGGATAAAATTAAATAAACATATATATTTTAACAATAACAATTTTATATATTGCTTTCAGTGTTTAGACGTGTATTTTACTAAAACGTATGGCTCTAGGTTAAGAAAATCATGTTCTGGGCTATGCACTTGATTTGTTTTGAAATACTAATGGTATTAAAACAGTATTTATTTTAAGGCTATACTCGGTAAAATATTTTTGTTATTTGACCGTCGGTAAGTGCAGCACTTCTCTCAGTTTTTTTTTATATTCCTATAATTTTACTGAAACTGGATGTCATGTGTTAATATGCTATATCATATATGCAAACTGAGAGATTTTATTAAGCTGCTGATTTCAATTGTTTAAATATCTTTTGCATTTTGTTCACCGGGTGTATTTGTAAAGTTCTCACTATAATTACTGGAATAATAGAGATATTTCTGAGAGTCCAGTTTATTTTTATGTCATACGTAAGAATTCGTATTCCGATATCTTCTGGCTCTTAGCTTGGTTTAACACTGTTAAACAGCTGTATTGTAAGGTGATACTATTCTTATCACGCAGCAATTTTCATTTCGTTGATGATAAGGAAACTCCCTGAATGCCATACATCCACCCACTATCCCATACATTCCCACCAAGAGATATTTCCTACATTCTAACAGTCCTGGTAGGTGCAATTCCATGAATTTTATTCCATTTGGTTCACCAGGATTATTTGTAAGGTAGTTTGTATTTGTCTATGGTACGTGTTGCTTATTTAATTAAGGGAATAATATAGACGTTTCTAAAGTTCAGTTTATTGTCCTGTTGTACATAATACCTTGTTTTTCCTCATTTCCCCTCTCAGTTCTACTTGACCGATAATCATTCGAAACATTATGGTCTACCGAGTTCGCGCCTTTCTCTTTCTTATCCCATACCTATATACCCCTTAATTGTAAACGACAATTTTAACTGGAAAATACAATTGTTTCCGATATCTATTTCATTTCTTTAAATTAACACTGTTATTAATTAATGAAATATATTAAACGTTTGATTAAGTTTTTATTAAAATACGTTAAAAAAACATGCGTTGCAGCAAACGAAAATTGTAAGAAAATTATGTGTAATTGATAGCATGCTATAAATCAAAGTTCACGCGTCATATGAAAATACAGTAAAAATTATTAGTTAACTTAACCGACCATACCTAATCGAACGAGATCATGCTCTGGTTGTTGGTTACATAAAGTATTTTTTGAAATTATGTACTGATTTCTAAAATCGGTAAAAAGATTCCAGAGTTTGCAAGATGCACATAATAAGGCTCAGAGATAACCACGACACGTTTTTCTAGTGATAACATGCGACCCAAGAATATTAGTTCGCATAATATGCCCATAATGCAATAAGGGAATGTGGATTAACATGTAGCAGCATCAATGTAGCATGACGATGCATCCGCTTTAACATATTCAAAGTTGTGACAAATTGAACCATCAGCGATATAAGTATATCATTTGCTTCGGGTTCTTTTTGAAATATGACAGTCGTACGGCCGATATTATTTTTTATTAAATATACATACGTCAATGTTAACATTTGTCTTGTACTTGTTTAGTGAAAAAATGAACCTTAAATATTTTTAAATATTGATCAAATCAATTGTTTATTTCTCTGTAAAGCTGAATTTTCCTCACATAAAACATTTAGAGAAAACATTACATGATATTGCAAATGTTCCCCTTATAGGATAGCAAATATTTTATAGAAAGCAAATATTTAAGAGGAACGTAAATAATATTCCTGGATGTATCAAAGACTGGGAAAATTTCGAGACTGGGGGAAAAAAGCTTACTGAGAGAAATTGATTAGTATGTTTTCTTTTGCAGCATCGATCGGTTCCTATAATGCACAAAAATGTTCTTGAGTTGCAAGCTACTGATCATATATACATACATATATATATGTATATATATTTATATATACATATATATATATATTTAAATAAGAGAGTAGTTACCAACAATATTTAAAATAACAAAACTAGGCAAAACATACAATAGTACAATAATTAACATACAAAAATCGGAATACATAAGCACCCCAAACCCCAACGACCTCACATTCATACCCATAGTAGCAGGACCATCATGCCCAACAAGCAGACTTAGCAACATAATAGATATACTCTTACAACTTTCACCAATCTAGTCAGAAGTTTTGTAAGAGATAACCCACACTTCCTTAACTCCTTAACACAAACAGTAGACAATGGGACTATACTAGCCACATTCAATATCCCACACAATCTAGGAAAAGAAGCTATCGCATATTGGATTTACAAACATACACAGACTTTACACCCCAGATTCAATAAACAATTCGTGATTGATAGCATCGACATAATCCTCAATAACAACTCCTTCCAATTCAATAAAGACAACTACATCCAAATACTAGGCACAGCAATGGGTACACAAATGGCACCGACATATGCCACCCTTACACTCGCCTTCCTAGAAGAGACCCTTTATGAAAGGGTAGAGCAAAAGTACGGGCACAATATAAAAACACTCTTCATAAAATCTTGGAAAAGATACCTAGACAACTGCTTTATCCCCTGGAGAACCTCATGGGGGGATATAAAAGAACTCAACACTTTGCTACAAAATCTACACCCAAAAATAAACTTCACACTAGAACAACGCCCCACAGAACTAACTTTCCTAGACATCCTAGTAACAATAAAAAACAACAACATAATCACAGACATCTACCACAAACACACAGACACTCAACAATACCTCTACTTCAAAAGCCACCATCCTAAAAACTGTCTAAAAGTAATACCCTACTCCCTAGCACGAAGAGTCTGCACCATAGTAACAGACAGACACCTCCGTTCAACTAGACTGAATGAACTACAAATAACACTGCGGAAAAGAGGATACCCACTACCACTAATACAGAAAGGTATTGAACTGGCTGAAAAAATTCCAATAGACAAACTAGGAACCCCAAAAGAATACAACAAAGAACAAATTCTAGCATACGTCTCTACACACAACACAAACAACCCAGAACTATTCACACAGATAACAAAAAACATTATCCTCCTCAATCAGAACAACAAACTAAACAACATACTTAAAACAACAACAAAATAACAAAAAGCAAACGGCAACCCAAAAACTTAAAACACATCCTAACTTCCTCAAAACTTGTCCTACACACTAAAAAAGGAGTTACAAAATGCAACAGACCGTGATGTGGAGTATGTGACATAATAATAGAAGGTAACACATACACATTCAAAAACCCAGCACAAACATTCAAAATAAAGACGGATCTAAATTGCACCTCCAGAAATGTAGTATATGCACTAAGATGCACAACATGCAACAAATCCTACATAGGCGCCACCAAAAATTTCAGCAATAGTGGTGCCTTATATGAGAGCAACATCAAAATTGCAGATAATAGATACCTTTATGTTTCAAAACACGTACACACATGCAGTGGAAACAGCTTCAAAATAATGCCAACCTTCCAAACAGACAATTATTTTTATTTACATACACAGGAAAAAAATTCCTCACCAGATTCACTCCTGAACTGAACAGAACCTAATACCATCACACAAAAAATGAAATGCAAGGTACACTCGCATGCACACCCATACACATACACATACACATATACACGTCCACACATAAATCAGAATCGATACATTAATACACACACGTGCGCGCATACAACCACACACAGACATAACAACCCTATCTCTAATAAAACACACTGAACAACACCAACCCTACTTTACCTCGAAACCAACAACACTAGGAAACACCTAGAACCATAGTATAATATCTGTTCCAACACCTCGCTCCCTCCTCAGTAAGTGGAGGAGAACACCCTCATGACTGAAACGACTATCATCCCTTCTATAATCCCCTTCCCATACCTATACCCCCTCCAAAGCCCTCCCTCTGGGGAACAAAATTTTCCCCACACAAGGAACGGATTCTGGTCTGGCCATGCCCACATGGGGAGACTAATAAATAGAAACATTAAAAAAATCCCCTATTTTAAATACACCCCTCTTTCTAAACAAACACAATATAAGGAATACCCAAAAAGACTAAAACGAAAAGTCACAATACTAAAATCAAAGAATCCAAAAAATAAATATCAAAATAGAATGAAAGCACCCCTACCCTTATTTCAGAAGAGCTAGTCCCCCTCCCCACACATACACATTAGTAACGACCTCGGATCACAGCAGCCTTCCTAAGGAAGCAAATAACCCCAAAATACTATAAAACAATATACACATTCCGAAACCAATAAAAGCAAACACACACACGCAGACACGAGCACACACACACACAAGCACACACACACACACACACACACACACATACCCTTGCCACCCGAAAGGAAAAGAAAAAAAATTAGGAGAAAGAGATAGCGACTACACCCAGGTCAACGGTCTCCCTCACAAGCCTAATAAAAGAGCAATAAAAATTGAGCAATCCAATGAAAAATAAACACTTAAAAGCCTCCACCCCTTGAAAAGACTGCAAATAAACTACGAAAATCGCCATTTTTACATCTCCAACACATTTGAAAATAATTTCTGACGAGGACGCATCACAGAACGTCTGAAAATTACTTTAAAACATTATTACAATGATCCAAACATAATTCTCAATGTAAAACCAAGACACGGAATAATAAAATAATGTTAAAAAATACACATTGTTGGTGACTACTCCCTTATTTAAATATACATCTTTCGTTGGAATTTCTTAACCCATTTTATATATATATATATATATATATATATATATATATATACACACACACATATATATATATATATATGTATATATATATATATTTCAAATGCGTGTCAAATCATAAATGTTCGTACTGTTCCGCACAATGTAATCAACTTCCAATCGTAATTGCTGAAGCCACGATATTTGAGGTGTCTCAAATTATTTACAAGACAGTTTTTTTTGTCATTAAAATGGGTCGTGAAGGTTATTTGAGTGTTTCTAGAATGAGTTATATTACAGAACAGTAAGCAAAAGGTAAATAAACCCCAAAATATCGAAAATAATAGGAAAATACCATCAAACTGTGAAGAAACTTGACAATAACCCCACAAATACATTTATATTTGTGCATGTAAAAATATTAAATGAATGTTTGAATAAAAATATTCGAATATTTAAATAATAATAATAATAATAATAATAATAATAATAATAATAATAATAATAATAATAATAGTAAAAGATCAACAACAAAATACGTGCCAATCAAAGGAACGAGGTAAATAAGCAAAGCGCAGCGTAATCATTAAATACCATAGAATTGCTAATAAAAAATAATTAAACAATAGAACTCATATATATATATATGTATATATATATATATATATATATATATATATATATATATATAAGTGCAGCTTTATCGCCATATACATTTTTATCTTACTATATATATGTATATATATACATACATGTTTATACATATATGTATATATATATATGTGTGTGTACAAAGATATGTGTGTATAAATATGTATATATATATATATGTACGTAGTTAGATGTATATATATGCCTATATTTTTTCTGTATATATATATGCATATATGTATGTATGTATATTTACATGCATGTATATATATATATATATATATATATATATATATATATATTCAGGCTGATAATGTGTATTATTAATTCAAGCTATTTTATAAATCTGTTTTTGTAATAGACATTCGAATCATGTTGCGAAAAATGCGGAATTAGAGATAATAGCAACAGTTAAGTAAATTAACAATATTTAATGCTAAAAAACCGAGACCTTCTTATTAGATTGTCTACTAGGAATTAGGAGTTAGCACACTATGAACGTTATTGTATAGATCGAAATTATAATAATAAATATCGTTTGAGATAGGTTTCGGGGGTTCTTACAAGCTAGCATGACAGGGTCTCAGCAAAATCGACAACTTTACAAAATGACCGAATAGGCCATGTTTAGGCTTCGTGTGTAACGAAGATAAATATGACTTACTTGATTCGACATCGTACGTCAGCAGGTTTTTATTTTCAGTGTGTTTTATGTGTTTCATATAACAATGCTGACATTTCTCGATGGACATTTTCGTTTCTGCTAGTTAGTGGCAATCGGTCATTTCCCTTAATCCTCGTACATTTAAGTGAATCAAATCCCGAATGAGTGATTCCTTTCGTTTGCAGAGTACACGCAACAATATAAATCGAAGTATAAAATAGGAAATATCGCGGGAATTATTTTGTAAAAGAAAGTAAAATTATTGCTTTCAAATATGCATTTATTATCAGTTTCAATGTGTATATATATTTGTGGTAGTATCAGTTAAGTATACAATATACATAGAAAAATGCCACATATCGGTGTGGGATACTACACAAAATGATACACATCTAATTAGAAAAATATATTTAGATAAAATGAGAGATACACACGTAGGTACACCTATAATGAGAGCGAAAAAATAGTAACAGATATATAATTACAGAAACAATTCTCTCTTCAACATTATATTTTTCCTAATATACAGTAATGCTTTGGAAAGTTTTAAAGCATGCCTTCAGTGGCATGAGCTAGGATCGAAGGCATTGTATTTAGCGTATCATCATATATGTATCGAGCGATCGGTAATATTTAATATTAAACTACTTTAAAAAAATGAATTGAATTTGGCTACGCATAAAAGTAAATAAAAATCTTTCGACTCACGTTACTCAATTGTAGCAGAATGGATACGGCATTTGATAATCAAGCCAGAGATGGCTTGTGTCGCCGGTTTCGAATCTATCAATTCGTGTTAATCGTAACCCCCCATGCACTGAAGTTTCCGGAAAGGACGAACACTACTGTCTGTAGGTATTTAATTATTACAGTAAAGAATATCTCTCTCTATATATATACATATATACATATATATATAATTGTATGTGTGTGCGCCTGTGTGTGTGACTGTATACATTTTCCTACGTAATAACTCTGAAAATTTAAATTCTACAAACTCGAAAATTGATATACAAGGTACTGAGATTTGGGAAGATTTTTGTAATCCGTTTTAAGCAAGAAACCTTGCCGTTAAGGGGTCAGAGTTTAACAATTTAAATTTTGAGAACCCTACCAAACTCCTTCGACAATTTTTCTGTCTAAATACTTGAAATTTTAGATATAGGTCTCTTGGACATGGATCTAACTTAAAAACTATATTTAAGCTCCGAAAAATGAATGTTATGGGGTCATAATAGGTGTCAAAGTTTTTTTTTAAAAAATGATATCTGCGATCTCTACCAAATTACTAAGACAATTTCTGGTCTACACTTTTGAAATTTTACATAAAGGGTATTAAGTGATAGGACAAGCTTTTTAATCGGTTTGGGTCGAATATATTTAGTTCCAATATATAAATGTATGTACGTATGTATGCTAACATGTCTGCCTAGGGAAAGTTTTTAATCGGTTTGGGTCGAAAATGTTTAGTTACCAATATATAAATGTATGTGTGTATGTGTGTTTGCATGTCTGCCTAAAACATTCGACAGAGGCGACGGATTTTTACAAGATCAGTATCGCTTTGAAGGCTGATCCTTCAGACGCAAATATCGAACAATTGGATAAAAATATTCATATCTTCACCTACAACTGGGCACTTTTCTACTGTGGGGGATCGCTTTTTTCGCCGATATTATTGAAAGTCATCCTCTCCTTTCGATTGTCTAACCTCAATTTAAACCTACGTCACTTCCAGTTTGGCGGTGGTCGTACTAGCAAAGACGTCACGTCCCCCTTTCTTTTCCTCCTTAGCTGCACAGGTTCGAGACTGCCTTCCTACTACACCATTTTTTTTGCACGATTCACACATTCAAACAGCCGAGCAACGCCGGACTGAAATGCTAGTTATATATATATATATATATATATATATATATATATATATATATATATATATATATATATATATATATATAGAGAGAGAGAGAGAGAGAGAGAGAGTGAGAGAGATAGAGAGAGGGAGAGACAGAGAAAGAGACAGACAGAGAGAGAAGGCCTATGCACATGGGTAGAGAACTGCCGTAAATGTATCTCACCCGATGCATGATTGGCATTAATGCTAGTTTCGCTGATTTTTTGTCTGTAAATTAACAATCGGCTCGGGCACTTAAAAAGCGGTGGGCAAATGTCTATTTTACCTACCATTAAGCGATATGATTTACGGGCACCTATTATTGGGGCTTGAGATTAGTACTGCTGATTATCAACACAAAGGTTGCGGGAAATTGTGCTGGTCTATTCGCACTAGTGAGCTGTGATAATGCGGAATAGTGTTGTACTTTGATGACTCTGTTTCTATCTCTCTCTATTTCACCCTCTCTCTCTCTATATATATATATATATATGTATATATGTATATATATATGTTTGTATGTGTGTGTGTGTGTGGATAGATACAAATGCTTTCTCGTGTGCTCTTACGTTTAGTTAAAAATTTTACACAATTAAGCAGAATGCAACACTTATGCGTACAGAACATTCAGCGTAAGATGAAACAAATAATCTAATAACAACTATTTAATTAGTTAACGATCGTTATTCAAATGAAATAAAATAAACATGAAGTAGTCGCTTGCATATCCTTTACCGTGTACATAAACAAATCATTTTGGTCATATTTCCAATAGAAGAAGTAGGTTTAAAAGCGATGAAGAACTTTACTTAATAGCTGTATATATACAGTGATGATCATATTTATTGGCACGGTAAAATAAAAGTTATATTTTGTCTAATAAATTCTAAAAAAGGGATTAAATTAAAGAAAATAACAAAGTATATTATGTATTTTTAACTGGCCTTTCCGATGCAGCAATCGGATTTTAGAAAAAATAAATAACAAAGGAACAACAAACATAATTGCAAAAAACCCTTGTTCAAAATGATTGGCACGATTTATTTAATAATCAATTGTATAGCCTTTGGCCTTGATTACCTTCCTCAGTCGCTTTTCATAGTTTACAACCAAGTTGTTGCACTCTTCAGTAGTAATTTTAGCCCACTCTTCCTGACAATAATCCTCCAATTGAATAAGATTCTTAGGCTTTCTTTGCATTACCCTCAATTTTAATGTTCTCCATAAATTTTCAATTGGATTAAGGTCTGGGCTTTGTGATGCCCACTCCAAAACATTAATATGATTGTCCTCAAGCCATTTCTTAGTCAGTTTAGCCGAATGCTTTGGGTCATTATCTTGCATGAACCACCAACGACGACCAAGTGAGAGCTCTTTAGCAGAGTCTTTCAGGTTTTCATCCAATATTTTAACATAATCTTACTTTTTTATGCTACCTGTGACCTTAACAAGTCGCCCTGGTCCAGAGGCAGCAAAGGATCCCCAAAACATCAAACTGCCTCCACCGTGCTTCACTGTGGGTATGGTGTTCTTAGGCAGGAAAGCTTCGCCAGATTTTCTGTAAATATAAGGCACTTTATTATGGCCAAATAACTCTATTTTCGTTTCGTCAGTCCATAGAACACGTTTCCAGAATGCAACATCTTTATCAATATGACGTTTTGCAAAGGCTAGCCTTGCTTTCAGGTGCACAGGTTTCAATAAGGGAGTCTTTCTCGGACGACATGCTTTTAAACCAGCTCTCTTCAAAACTCTACCAACTGTATGTCGAGATACATTCACTCCAGAGGTGCTCTGTTCATCAACAATCTCCCCAACAGAGATCCTTGGGTTTTGT
Organism: Euprymna scolopes; assembly: GCF_053919585.1. Taxonomy (NCBI): domain Eukaryota; kingdom Metazoa; phylum Mollusca; class Cephalopoda; order Sepiida; family Sepiolidae; genus Euprymna; species Euprymna scolopes. The sequence goes on along the minus strand of NC_136489.1, from coordinate 74,890,534 downwards.
TTTACTTGTCGAACAATTTTCCGTTCATCTCTTGGGGAAAGAATCCTATTTCTCCCTCTACCCTCTAAACTCATAACGTGGCCTTGCGATTTGAACTTGTTTATTATGGCTCTAACAGTGGATTTGGGAAGGTTTAGCTTCTTTGAAATCTTATCATAGCCCTCCCCATTGGTATGGCATGCTACAACAAGCTTCCTGACGTCTTCGCTGTGTTCCTTAGTTTTAACCATGGCGATTGAAAATTATAATTTAGTCACTTATAATAGTTTAAATAAATCGCTATCTAAAAATTATCTGAAAAAAATTATTCACTGAATTAGCGTTAAACAAGCATAATATGGCTATAAAAAAGTTCAGAAAGCACGTAAACCGGAAATTGATTGATATTATACTGATACTAAAAGAAAAACAAAGCCGTGCCAATAATTTTGAACAAAGTTTTTTTGCAATTATGTTTGTTGTTCCTTTGTTATTTATTATTTCTAAAATCCGATTGCTGCATCGGAAAGGCCAGTTAAAAATACATAATATACTTTGTTATTTTCTTTAATTTAATCTCTTTTTTAGAATTTATTATACAAAATTTAACTTTTATTTTACCGTGCCAATAAATATGATCATCATCGTATATATCTATATATATAAAAATGTAAAGTTGGTTCGTTCTAAAGAGATAAAACCATGTTTATACGTTACCAATTCATTTGAAATTTTCAAACAACCCATTTTTAGAGTCGAGGTATGTTTTTATGTTATTAAAATAAATTTACCTAATTAAAATAAAAATATAAAATAAAATAAATATATTTATTTATCGTTTCTGCGAATCTGTTCTGTTGATAAAACTGAACTTCCGGTTCGATTCATTTCACAGCCACGAATTGACGAAAGGTTTAATTTTCTGTTAATCCGATAAGTAAAAAAAAAACAAAACAAAACATATTTCATTTGTTTCTCTTCCAATTTTTTTTAATTTACACATCTTTTCTTTATTATATAATGCCCAAAAAAAAGTTTGTTGCTTGCTTTTGAGTTTTTTTTTTCTATATAAGATTACTCATGCAGAGAGTGATCCGTGCTGAAATAATGTTATTATTTAAAAAGTCATTCTTAACATGTGGAGGTAAGGATGTTTTGTACCTATTCTGTACTTTAAACTTACAATTGAATAAATAAAAAAATTAAAAAAACATATCGTAAAACGTTATTTAAACGTGGAAATATGATTTAAAAAATAGCGCGGCTCTCTGCATTAGCACCATTTTTATTTATTGTTGTTGTTTCACGAATTTTCGGCCAACTATTACTCTGGCCTTCATAAAAAGAAGTCCTTTTATAAATGTTCAGTAACTTTTTCCTTTTATTATTCTTAAAGAGTAAAACTTTTCTTATTACTGAAAGGAGTTAAGCCTACGTAAATAAATAAATGTTTGTACACGTGACAAATTATCAATAAATGGTTTAGTTACTTTTTTAAACAATGTTTGTAGAAGTGCGAAAGGCGACGTTACGTTGTTGTACAAACATTACTCCCATGCTTAATTTCTATACTTATAGGTTTTTGGAATTTTTTTCACTGGATTATTATTGATTGGACACTAATTAAACAGATTATTAAAAAAAATGTAAAAAAGAAATCATTATTCCGACGTTTTAAAGTGGTGTGCTCACTTTTTAGTTACAACGTTCTGATAAATCAGTCACCCATTTTGTAAGCAATAAAAACGCGGTATATCTAAACCATAGAAAGTAAAAATAATGAGTCTCTACCGCATTTGTAAGTCAGAAATATATTTGTTTCTCAAAAAAAAAAAATAGAGAGAACAGGACTTTTTTTATTGTTTTCATGAAAATAAAGTTTCGAGATTTTTAATTATTTTTTTTTACTTATTTAGTCAGTTTGTGTTTTTTTTTAAATTGTTTTTGTGAAAGGTGAGTTTTTTTTCATAACTTTTGTTTTGTTTATTTTTAATTTTTTTAAAGTATTATAAATTTCACTAACATGCTGGAGAAATGTTTAATAATTTGGTATTTTTAATGTGTGTTGCTTGCTTTTGAGTTTTTTTTTCTATATAAGATTACTCATGCAGAGAGTGATCCGTGCTGAAATAATATTATCATTTAAAAAGTCACTCTTAACATGGGGAGGTAAGGATGTTTTGTACCTATTCTGTACTTTAAACTTACAATTGAATAAATAAAAAAAACACATCGTAAAACGTTATTATAACGTGGAAATATGATTTAAAAAATAGCGCGGCTCTCTGCGTTAGCACCATTTTTATTTATTGTTGTTGTTTCACGAATTTTTTGCCAACTATTCCTCTGACCTTCATGAAAAGAAGTCCTTTTATAAATGTTCAGTAACTTTTTCCTTTTATTATTCTTAAAGAGTAAAACTTTTCTTATTCATGAAAGGAGTTAAGCCTACGTAAATAAATAAATGTTTGTACACGTGACAAATTATCAATAAATGGTTTAGTTACTTTTTTTAAAAAATGTTTGTAAAAGTGCGAAAGGCGACGTTACGTTGTTGTACAAACATTACTCCCATGCTTAATTTCTATACTTATAGGTTTTTGGAATTTTTTTTTTCACTGGATTATTATTGATTGGACACTAATTAAACTGATTATTAAAAAAAAATGTAAAAAAGAAATCATTATTTCGACATTTGAAAATGGTGTGCTCACTTTTTAGTTACAACGTTCTGATAAATCAGTCACCCATTTTGTAAGCAATAAAAACGCGGTATATCAAAACCATAGAAAGTAAAAATAATGAGTCTCTACCGCATTTGTAAGTCAGAAATATATTTGTTTCTCAAAGAAAAAAAATATAGAGAACAGGACTTTTTTTATTGTTTTCATGAAAATAAAGTTTCGAGATTTTTATTTTTTTTTTTTTTACTTATTTAATCAGTTTGTGTTTTTTTTTTAAATTGTTTTTGTGAAAGGTGAGTTTTTTTTCATAACTTTTGTTTTGTTTATTTTTAATTTTTTTAAAGTATTATAAATTTCACTAACATGCTGGAGAAATGTTTAATAATTTGGTATTTTTTAAAGTTTGTTGCTTGCTTTTGAGTTTTTTTTTCTATATAAGATTACTCATGCAGAGAGTGATCCGTGCTGAAATAATGTTATTATTTAAAAAGTCATTCTTAACATGGGGAGGTAAGGATGTTTTGTACCTATTCTGTACTTTAACCTTACAATTGAATAAATAAAAAAAGAAAACGCATCGTAAAACGTTATTTAAACGTGGAAATATGATTTAAAAAATAGCGCGGCTCTCTGCATTAGCACCATTTTTATTTATTGTTGTTGTTTCACGAATTTTCGGCCAACTATTCCTCTGGTCTTCATAAAAAGAAGTCCATTTGTAAATGTTCAGTAACTTTTTCCTTTTATTATTCTTAAAGAGTAAAACATTTATAGGTTTCCGAGTATGCTGAACACGCAAATTGCATTGAAATTTTGCGGAAATAAATAGTTGTATTATGCATTGTATTCTTCGGCGGCCATCTTTTTACGTGCACACGCGCCATAAACAAATACCCACACGTAAAAAGATGGCCGCCAAAGATTACAATGATTAATACAACTTTTTATATCTTGATAACTACTTATTTCTGCAAAATTTCGATGCGATTTTCGTATTCAGCATAGTCGAAAACCATTTCAAATCGTCATTTAAAAGAAAATTGGGGAGGTGGACCTAATCTAAAAATTTACCAATAATTTTTAATACCGTACGCCTCCCCGCCTCCCGATACATTGCTTCGTCAACATGCGACCATTTTATATCTCCCGATGACACTTCCGTATTTAGAAAAAAAAAATAAAAATAAAAAGTGACCGATTTACCAGAACGTGGTAACTAAAAAGTGAGTATCCCTTTCAAATGTTGAAATGATTTTTTTTTTTCAATTTCTTTTCATAATCTGGTTAGTGTTCAAGCAATAATAATCCAGTGAAAAAATTTCAAAAAACCTATCAGTATAGAAACTCCACCACGTAAGTAAATAAATAAAAATGTTACGTGCGCATGCGTTAGCCTTGACTAGGGGGGTACTAAGGGAACGACCATTAAATAATTCTGCGGGTCGCCATGGAACACAACGCCCAAGGAGTATCAAAATAGTTTTCATGATCTGAAGAAATTTTTTTCTGAAAAGTGGGTGATCACTTTTGCATCTAAATTTAACTTAAAATGAGCACCCACTTTCTGGCCACCTGAGGAAGGGGCATTTATTTTCGTGTTTATTGGCTTAAAGGTTTTTTTTACAAGGCAGTTTGGTACGCGAATGCATATTTAACAGTTTTCGTTTATGCTCACGCATAGCATAAACAAAGGCTACGTCTGTGAAATGGAAAATAGTCCCAGAGTTCAGGGGTTAATACCATGCAAAAGAAATCAAACAAAAAGACTTTTAAGCCAAGAAACACACAGAAAGAAAAAAAAATAGCATCCATTTTTTTTCTATCGAATTTATTTGCTGTTTTTATTGAAAACTATTTCCCCCTGGATTTTTTATATAATTTTCCATTAAGGTCTGTGCGTTTCACGTTCGTAAATAACGACATTTTTTTTTGTAGATTTTGGTGTGCTAAAAACGAATCTGCAAACCGTTTCCGTCACAAAAAAATGTTTTTATGATATGAAGAAATTACTTTTTCGAAAAAGTGGCGATCACTTTTCCATGTAAATTTAACTTAAAATGAGCACCCACTTTCTAGCCACCTGAGAGAGGGGGGATTTTTGCCCATGTTTATTGGCTAAACAGCTTTCGTTTATGCTTACGCATAGCGTAAACGAAGGCTACGGCTGTTAAATGGAAAATAGTCCCAGAGTTCAGGGGTTATTACCATGACAAGAAATCAAACAAAAAACTTTTAGCCAAGAAACAGAAAAATGCCCCTCTCTTAGGTGGCCAGAAAGTGGGTGCTCATTCTAAGTTAAATTTACATTGAAAAGTGATCACCCACTTTTCGAAAATGTAATTTCATGAATGTCATGAAAACTTTTTTTTTGCTACGTAAACGGTTTGCAGATTCGTTTTTAGCACACCGAAATCTACAATAAAATATTTCGTTATATATGAACGTGAAACGGGCCTTAAAGTAAAATAATACCGGATTTTTTGGAGCAGATTTGCCGTTTAGTTGTACAAATATCCTCACACCAGGTAATCACTAAAAGGGATTTTTAAAAGTCGTCACCTGTATCGAGCAAAAGTTTTAAACCACCGATTATATGCCAGCCTACATCATGGTAACATATATTGAGTGAGTTCCTAACAGTATTTTTAGTTTAAAGTCATTTTCCCAAAATTTCCCCAAACTTAACATGTTCGATACAGTCTGCCGCCATTTGTATTTTTCAGATATACCGATAAACATTGAATGTTTTTGAACCGATTATACATTACATAAAAACACTAAAATCTTATCCAGTTAGGTAGAACACTTACTTTTCTTGCCTTTGATAACATTTATTTGATATATATATTTATTTTTTGACAACTTCTTTGTATTCTGTGTTTAGTAATATAAACCCTTTTCATTTAATGTAATGTTTAGTCGGCTCGAAAAACAGTGTTTATTGGTGTATTTGAAAGCTACAAATGGTGGTGGACACTGTTGATTACTTTAAGTTAGAGAAAGTGAGTTAAAACTAAAAAAACTATACAAAATACTGTCAGAAACCTATCCATTATGCCAGCCTATGTCATGGTAACATATGTTCGGTGAGTTTCAGACACTGTTTTGTATAGTTTTTAGTTTTCAACTTACTTTCCCAAACTTAACGTATTCAACAGAATTCGCGACCATTTTTGTTTTTTGAGCCAATTAAACATTTTACATTACATAAAAACACTAAACAATTATCCAATTAGGTAGAAACGTAAATTACCTTACCTTTGCTTTCATTTATTTGTTTTTGGACGACTTTTTCGAATCTGTGTATAGTAACCCCCTCCCCCCACCATCAACCAAATATTAATTACTAAATCACATTTTTTAAAACAACAAAAAAAAAGCATTTAGCGTTTCAACATTTTTGCTACGTTCGGCTTCATCCACTGATTGTTGGTCAAGTCCAAAACATGAATGATTGACAGAAACTCTCGAGGATCCAGATCAAATTCTGCAAGAGCACCATTTTTTTTTCAGTTTCGCCTTCTTTTTCACTTTTTGCAGTGGATTGCTGTCCTAATATAAGAATCATGCATAGAAAATAACGAATAAGTATCCCTCGTTTTTTGAAGGAATATTCATATAAGTAAACCTTTATGTAGTTGGCGTGCATATTCCTGACAGAGTATGACGTTGCTTTTAGTAAGTGTTAAATAACAGTATTTATTTAATACCATCACAGCGATACACACTAAACTTTATACATATAATGATAGATAGTTATCAACACATGTAACCATAATTTTGTTTTGTATTCTTAATTTTATTAAACAATGCATTAATGAAGCAACGAACATACACTTTATTTGTTTAAAAACATAATCGTTTTATAAGAAACCAATAATAATAAATAATTATTTTCTCTCACTTTTCAATGAAATTTGCAATTTAGCCTTTCACATTGTACCTAGCTATGACCGAATATATTGAGAAGTTTGTTTGACTAAAGTTTAAATAGAAAAATTAAGACTGAATTATCAATGTTGGAGCGAGCGTGAAAAATATTTAACTTTAAATATATGTATGTATACATATATATATATATATTTACATATGTATATACATACATATATATATATTTACATATGTATGTATACATATATATATTTACATATGTATGTATGTATATATATATATATATATATATATATATATATATATATATATGTTGAACATTGACAGAAGACTAACTTCCAAGTGTGTTTCGAATATACCTGGGGAGAATTGCTGACAATATATGAGGTTTATGCCAACTACAGCAAAAAACATATTGCAATGGTTTGAATGTCCCTATTACTTTTATATTCTTGCTTGAGTTCTACAGTATCTGTTTGACAAGGCGTTTGAATTGTCGTGTATCTCAAAAGATTATCTTACTGTTCAAACACGATATTAGATCGTTTCCAATACGACGTCCTCCCATATAAATACTCACTTAAAGAGACGCTCGAACATATAATGTTTCTATAAAAGCAAAACTCACATTTCTAGCTTGGATTATAAGAGTAAACGCGGTGTAATTACAAGCATTTTCTACTGGGTAAAACTTGCCGCATCAATGAGGCGGGAAAAAGTGTATTGCTGATTTGCATTTTATACGGTATTAAAAAGCATTAAAAACACACAGAAACGTTTAGAAACATATCCACAGGTTGAATGCATACAGGACAAGTAGCTGGAATTAATGTGTATTTATATTGAGTGTCTATCTAATCTTTAGCCTATAGTGTTACGGCCATATTATCAACTTTTCATTGTCTTAAATGAGTTAGAATGAGTTCCGTTCCCTATATATATACACATCTATCTATCTATCTATCTATTTATTTATCTATCAATCTATCTATCTATCTATCTCTCTCTCTCTCTCTCTCTCTATATATATATATATATATATATATATATATATATATATATATATGTATATCTTTTGCATTATTCTAGTAATAACTGCTCAGTACAAGGGGCGTGTAATAAGTAATGCCCCTGACGCATTTCCCATAGCAGTAGAGCAACGAGACTGGGCACAGTTATTAGTCTTTCTCTACATAGGACCCCCAGAATTAAGCATTATGCATTTCTTCCATTGTTTAATGACGCTCTGGAGATCGTTTTTGTAGAACCCCCCCAAGTTGGTCCTCCAACCACGACGTGACTTCAGAAATCAAGACTGCATCATCTAGGAAACGCTTTCCTTTCAATAACAACTTCATGGCTGGGAAGAGGTGAAAATCAGAAGGTGAAAGGTCAGGAGAGTAGGGAGGATGGAGTATGATTTCATACCCACACGACCGTGCTTCTGATTCGGCGACATGCGAGTTGTGGACCGGAGCGGTGCCTTGCAGAAGGAGGGTACCTTTGCAGATCTTGCCCCGCCTCTTGGTTTTGATAGCTTCCTTTAATTGCCTCAAAAGTGAAGCATAATAGGCTTCTGTAATTGTAGTACTCTTTGCCAGGAAATCTGTCAGGACTATTCGGTCCAGGTCCCAGAAGACTGTGAGCATGACCTTGCCAGCGGAGAGCTGCACCCTTGTCTTCTTTGAGATGGTGAGTCCAAGTGCTTCCACGACATTGACTGGGCCTCAGTCTCTGAAACATAGTGATGGGCCAAGGTTTCATCCTGTGTAATCAGTCTTTTGAAAAACTTTGACTCATCTTCTCGGCACATCTCCAAATTCGTCCTCGAGTACTCGATGCGTTATCGCTTCTGGAATGGTGTGAGCGACCTGGGAATCCATCTGGCAGACAACTTATGCATATGGAAATTGTCATGAATGATAGTTTCCACATACCCTGTACTAATCTTCACATCATGGGGGGGTATTTGACGAATAGTAATGCGCTGACCTTCCAAAATGTCAGCCTCAACTTGAAGACAGATGCCTCATCAATGGCAGAAGGTCTTGGAGCTGTTTCCACAGCCTTCCGACCATGTTTGAATTCACGATGCGAGCATTTTAGAAGGTCATATGATGGGGCATTATCACCATAAGTTTCTTTCATTTCATCAAAAGTCTCCTGTGGTGTGCGTCCTTTCAATACAAAAACCGGATCACTGCTCGACATTCAACAGACTTCATTTCACACCTGACTCAGTTCAAACGCCTATAAAACCGAAATCAAAATGAGTTCAGAGATGTAATTTGCCGCATAACTCCTAGATATATAAATCAGTGCACATGCAAAATTTCAGCTGGATCGGACAACTGAGAAGTGGGGCAGAGGCTTTAGAAATTGCACGCCCCTCGTACTATTCTCTACAAGGTATTATGTACTTCATAATATACGCATTTAAATCAAATATTTTATGTATACATATATAGCCCATATTACATGTGTCGTTTTACTTCTTGCCTACGGCACATGTGTAATTATCCGTATGAGGCTATATATGAACCAGATTAGAGATTATATGCAAGTAATGAATTGTGGAAACATTTGCGTTTTTAATGCTTCGAATCTGCTCATAATTTTTATTCGATTGTACTAAATATTACTTATTTTGATGTATAGAGTAAGACAAATCTATTTATTATAGATGAAAAACATTTTACCAAGAAACAAACCATCCTAATATGAGTCTGAGTAGTTTATTGGAAATTTTGCCTCATGACAGTTTGTAAAGCTATTGTAAAATATTACATGAAAATATCTCAGAAATAATTAGTCAATTTCCTAAAAGAAATTCGTAAACAAGCATTTTGTTTGGAAAATGAGATATGCTAACAAAAATAAAAATAACCTCCGATTTTAAAAATAAGTGTTTGCATACTATTGACAACATCGGATGATAGATTTAATATATACATATAACATCTGGTGTGTTCTTTGCAGCAAAGTTGTTTTTATAGTAAACACATGCTGTTGAATTGCCTTCAATTACAATACAATAATTATTTTCAGGATGTCCAAGTTACCAATATTCACTAATGGACTCCTTTTGGTATAGGACTCATAACGCACGCAAAAATGTCTATAAAGCAAAGGTCGCCGTTTGCTGCTTTATAAATAAACAAGGAACCTTACCTCTGTTAAAGCGGTGGATGTGTTTTTTTTAAATGGAAAATTTTGGAGTCATTCACGAGCACCGCCCCTATGAGCCGGCGGGTTGAACTGCCGAATATAAACGCGATAAGTTTATGTTCAATTCCCGACAAGGGATATGTGCTTCTCTAGCCGAACTGATGAGTTGTAATACAGCGGAACAGTACTGAATTTACATGACTCTGTACTCTATGCTGTGCTACGCATATTATGGAGTGAAAAAAGAACTAGCGTATAATTTGAGGATCTTTATATATATATATATACTTTACAATAACAATTATCTACAGGCAATACTGTTTCATCCATTTGGGAATCATCAATGCAAAGTTGTCCGATAAATACTGGTCGATAGATACGAACCCGACAACGGAGCCATTTCTGACTTCATTAGCAAGGACCAAATCTAGAAATCGAGAAATATTGTAGAAAGTTAAACATTTATCTTTTAATGTTTTTCAAGTCTGAGACAGTTGTCTAATCATAATATTATGATCGAACATACGAGTGAAATAAACCGATTTATTTGAAATGTAAACTGCTCAACAATAAGGAACGATTTTCCTAAAGGGGATTATATATATATATATATATATATATATATATATATATATATATATATATGTCTGTGTGTGTGTACACACAAACATACACACATATATAGATACATATATATACCCCCTACATATATATATATATAGAGAGAGAGAGAGAGAGAGAGCGAGAGAGAGAGAAAGAGAGAGATAGGGGAATATGAGGGAGAGTTAAATCGTTTGAGAATGTTTGATCATTGTAAATTCACATAGTTATCATAGCAGCATGCAATCGGTTAGAAGTGCTGTCTATCGAGTAGGCGAGCGTGTTTCAATACTAGCCCGAGATCGTTGCTTGATAACTGCAATGAAAAGTTGTGCTCGAACAAAATTATCTGTCTCTGAATATATATATATATATATATATATATATATATATATATATATATATATATATATATATATATATATACATAGTAGACAATGTAAGTATTCGTTTAGGAATACCCGGCTTTCTAGTTGAAAAAAGAAAATGTCTCGCCTCAAGCCCTTCATCCCCTTTTTAAAATCCTTTTTAGAAAATAATGTATCTCCTCGATATATTTCTAAACTCATCTCGCATCCCAAATTGTTCCATAGTTCTATTATTAAGAGTGCCTTTCTTACCGATGATATTAAATATATTCTCGGCAACTTGAATACTTTTTAATTAGTCGTCATCGTTTACGGCACTCCAGCTACAGTTTTTTTTTCCTTTTTTGATTTCGTTAGTTTTTTCTCGTTTTCTTACGAAGCTTGACAAGAATAGTGCGAAATCATTTACTTAGATATTTAACGATCATCTATCATTAATAATTAGGAATAGATTTGGCTAAGACAGTACGAATCTGGATAAACACTTGTTTAATTTTTCCAATGTGGTCTTTTCTGGCAGTGAGAAACTGGTTCACATCAAAAGGTTTAAATTTGTAAGTTCCTCCCAAATGCATAGAGGTTCTTACTGAATTCGAAATGATGTTTTTTTTTTGTAGCTACAACATCACACGCCCCTTTCCTCGGATACTCTTACAGCTATAAAAGCTAATGTATCCAGTATCGCATTCGTACAACAACTCGTTAATTGACTCGAGAAATATTTTTCGAAAAAATCTCATTTTTCTACTGTTCTTAATTTAAAGAAAAATAAAGACATTCATCTTTCCAAACCTGATGAAGATGCCGGCGTATTAGTCCTGAACCGAACTGATTATATTAGTAAAATGTTGAATATTTTAGATGATACTACTAAATTTCTTAAACTCGGCCCGGTCGACACATATCTCTTCTCTTCTCTTCTTCTCTTGTATCTATATAAATAAAATGAACTCATTTTTCCCGTCTGATTTTGACATTAATAGGATTAAAAATCAAGATATTTCATGCAAATATAATATGCACAAACGGCAGAACAATATCTGAGGTGTGTTATAGGCTTATTATTTCTCAAATTCCTCGATAATCTTAGATTTCTATACTTTTTCTGCTGAGAAGTCACGGCCAAAGTCGATTAAGATCAATGGAAGTGGTAAAATATTTTCTCTCTAAAAAATTCCTCCTCCCCCTGCCACCACTTATCACCGTTTGGGGATCGTTCACAAGGAACAGTTGAGAAGAGAAAACCGGTTTGGCTTCGTAGTTCTTTCATGTTTAGTTATTTAAAATCACTAAACTATGCTGCGGTGCTCTGTGGCGTAGTGGTTAGCGTGCTGGACAATTCACATTATATTTTCACGTTCGCTCCGACCTACCGTAGTCGTTTTTTTTTTTTTTTTTTTTTCCTAAACAACTGGAATGGACTTTTCTTGGTGTCCGAACTGTTAACGTGGCAGATGTTTTTTTTTTTTTCACACTTTATTTTCCTACTTTTACTCATGACTCCGGGTTTGATCCTTCCTTCTTACCTACCATAACATTTTTAAAACTCCCCCCCGTCCCGGAAACAAACACTCGGGCAACGCCGGGTACCCCCGCTAGTTGAGAATAAATTACAAAAACGCTTGCACTTCTTATTTAAAAAGAATTATCTCTCCAAAGAGATCTATCAGAAAATTCGACCAACTGGATCTTTGAGACCTCGACTTTATGGTCTCCCTAAAATACATAAAGATAATATTTCCTGTAGATCGATTTTATCCATGTTTGGATCTGCTCAACATGCCCTTGCCCAATAGTTCACTGAGCTACTTTCACCTGTCCGTGCACTCTATTCTATTTTCTGTGTTTCTGAATCGTTTACTTTCTCCAAATTCATTAGAGATAATACTCCAATCAAAACAATGCTTTCTTTTGCTTATTTGATATCTCTATTTTATTTACTAACGTGCCTACTGATGAGACAATTACTATTTGCTGCGATGCGTTCTATCGTCGTGAACTTATTCCTCCTTCTTTATCGGAAAAGTATTTTATTGAACTCCTTTCTCTCTGCACTAAATCCGTCGAGTTTAGTTTCAATAACGTGATTTACCAACAAATTGATGGGGTCTCAATGAGTAGCCCCGTTGATCCCATTCTTGCCGACATTTTCGTTGGGTTTTACGAATTAAAACTTTTCAATTCCCCACATACCACCCCTGCTTTATATTTTCGTTATGTGGATGATACGTTTGCGGCTTTTCCTTCTCAGGGCATGGCTTTAGATTTAGTGAAACGTCTCAATGGCTTACATAATGCTATATCTTTTACTATAGAGATAGGAAAGGCCAGCCCTCTTCCGTTTCTCGACGTGTTGATTGAAAGGTCCAAAGGAGGTTTTCTCACTTCTATATATAGAAAATCTACCTTTACCGGTCTATATACTAAATGGTGTCCTTTTACTCCTAAAACTACTAAGTTGACGTTAATTTATTGGTTATTTGTTCCACCTGTCGACTAGATACTGAAATTGCTAGAATAAAGGAAACTCCGGTCGAATATGGCTACCCAGAATTCTTGATTGATAAATGTATTAAATTTAAAATCAATCAATTTAATAAAGATGTAAGATTTTCCCTTTCAAATGTCCTGTTTATCTTAAGTTTCCGTGGGTTGGTGAAAAATGTTCCCCGCTTATATATCAACTTAAACAGATTATCAGCGACTGTTTTCCGTCTGTTTTACCTAGAGTTGTTTTTAATACGAAACCTGCATTTTCTTATTTCAAGAAGGATGGTTTGCCTTGCACTAAACTTAGCAATATTATATACAAATCCCAATATCACTGTGATGCTGTCTAGCGTTCATTTTGAAACTAGAATCGGACAGCATATTCCTTCAGGTTTTCGAAATAAAAATAAAAATAAAAAACAAAATTATCCTCAACCCCACCCATAATAATTTGGATTCCGCGATTGGACATCATCTATTGTATTACACAAAATCTGGGCAGGCTTATAAAGACGACTTTTTTAATTTGATTCCGAGGCCGATCGAGTATTCATTTGAAAACTCTCGAATCGGTCTCTATTGCACGCATTAAACCCCCTCTCTGTAGGCAGAAACGGTTTGTGAACACCTGGAACTTTTTGGCAAATTGTAGAGATATATTTTAGATGCTTCTTCATCCCTCTTTCTTCTCTTGTTTTCTCTTCCCGTATATTTATATATTTTATATATCCTTTGCCCCACCGTTTTCCTGTACATATATTTTATTATAATTGTAAATTAATCCTTCCCATATTCATTATTAATTTTCTTTTCTCTGTTATTTCAAAACTATCATTTTATTCAACATTTACTCATTATCCTTACCCCTAGTTAGGGTATTTTTTTTGTTTTTTCAGTGATTTGGTTTTGTGCATATATGAATTTCCCTTACTTCGCGTTTACAAGGTGAGCTTTGATTGTAAGACGATGTTGAGTGTCCTTGATTTTGAGTGTACTCGATTCTGTGTTTTACACTGTGTTGTGTGTGCTGACGCAGCGCAGCCGCGAGGTATGAATAAAAATGTACGGTACTTACCACCTTAGTATAAATACTAAGGAGGTAAACACAGTACATTTTTTATAATAAAACATGTACGATATTTACCTCCTTAATATAAATACAAAGAGATAAACACAGTGCATTTTTTATAAAACACATTTTTTTATTAAAAACAAAAACTGTTTTTAGATAAGCGAAGTGTCATAGACAGTAAAATGACGTCAAGCTACGTCAGTATATTCATATATTCATGCGCATATTAGAAACGTTCTAATCAATATCTTCTATGACCTCCATATTGATATTGCCTATATTTTTCTTAGGGTGTACAATCCTAAATTAATTACACAAATACATACACACTTTTCATGTTACTATAATGGATATATGAACCTCGAGTAGAACGCCTTTTCATTTTAAGTCCTCACAGTCATATTTTCATTCTCTTGTACTTAATCCACCTTACACAACGCAATACTATAACAGCTGTTAAACGTTAACATGTATTATTAATATTGCATGTATACGCTAAAAGGAATACATTAAGAACCCCTGGATTGCATGCATTATCATTAGCTTATACAACAATTAATCAAAAAGAAATAGACTTTAATTATATAAACATGCCAGAAAAAGAAATACAATTGACATTGACTGAATACAAATAAATATAAAGACAACGTACTAAAGAAAGCCTTACTAAGATGTTATTCTACCACGACCAACACAGGCCCAATATGGCCACTTACCTAAAAATCATGTAATGCCAAGAAAAAAAAATAAACTACATCATAAAGCATTGTTCATAATCACCACAAAACCTGGACTCCATTCTCCCTGCCCAAGCAAACTCACACAAGACACAGAACAGTATAATAAATGAAAATGAAATAAACGCTGAACAATGATATTCATAAACATAAACCTACGCCTATAAAAAGGATTCCATAAAGATGTGTTAAATCATGTGTTATTCATCATACATTATATGAAAGTCTACATTTTCTTATTATTGATTGTTTACATTAAATGTTAATTCGAATTATTCTTTGGCTTGATTATAAAGCACTGCTTACAAAGTAATGGTGCATTTCAGTAGTTGTCTATTTTTTATTTATTTGATTTTACTTCCCCTTCTATTATCTGTTTCTGAGATTGCACTTTTAAACCGTTACGAGAATTATTTGCTCAAAGTACGATATACACAACTATACATGGCTAATAAATACTTAGCATTTATAGTAAATTAATTCAGCATAACAATAGTAATAATAAGAAGAAGAAGAAGAAAAAGAAGAAGAAGGAGAAGAAGAAGAAGATTATGAAAATAGCTACACTATTTTAATAAGTACCGTCTTCTGGGTTAATTGCACCAAATGCGTGGGAATTTGCGACAACTAAAAAAGTGATGTTTATATGCGAGATTCCCAAAAGAGCACTTGGTTCAATTTCCTCGGACTTATCGCACTTACCCAAATTTACGGTATGGTAGCAATAATACTATCAACAGAAAGTTCTCATTAGATCGAAACTATTTACATAAAACAATATTTCTTTACTTTTATATATAATGTTTAGCAGAAGCAATATAGGAATAGAAATAATAATAATAATAATAATAATAATAATAATAATAATAACAACAACAACAACAACAACAATAATCATCATCATCATCATCATCATCCAAATTCTAATTGTTTATTTTTTATTCAATATTGACGGCAAACACGGCATAGTCAACTTTGAAGCAGGGGGCTTCTATTGGGGACAAAACTTTTAGAGATAATTTGAAGGCAGATGAGTAGCAAAGAACGGTACATACAAGGATTATATATCCATATGTTATGTAATTAATTATTCTAAAACAGTACTGTCAGCCTAGTCTTCTAACGCTAAGTATATAATGGCTATGATACGTTTTTTATATTAAGGCATACATTTAAATAAATTCCAAATTCGATAGTAAATAAAATACTTTTTGTATGCAACATTAAACAGAGACACATAAAGGCATATTATATTTAAATCAAAATAACCTCAGTTATTCGTATTTCACTTATTAAATATATTTATTATTTTTTTAGTGAATGTTTTAGATGCAACAGTTACGTTAGCGTATTTGAAAGAGTATTTTCAGTTTATATATCGTACAGGAATTATAGTTTGAAAATAAGATATTTACAGTTTTGTAACAAATACTAAAGCATATACTATGAAATGTTGGGCCTGTTTAATTGTACAAACAGAAATGTATATCATTTTCGTTTAGATTGTATTTTACGAGATTTTCAAGTAGGTTCCAGCTGTATACAGCCAAGTCTTGTAAATGTCATCACATATGTCCATCTAGCTTAATACTATGGCATAATTTATATTTGATAAAATTTGATAAAACATATTATAATTGATTTCTAAAGTACTGAGGTTTTTTTATGAAATATCATTTGATTAATAGTCCGAGACAATTCTGTCATGTCGAGTACTTCTCTGATTTAAGAAGATTTTTAATGGATGATACTCTTATTATTGATTAGGAAATTTGTATTATAGTTATCTCAATCTCCTTCTCTCTTTATATCTCCATCCGTCTCTTCTCTGACTGTTTGCATATATATATATATATATATATATATATATATATATATATATATATATATATATATATATATATATATATTAAATATACAATTATTTGTATATATACCCACATACATATCCATATATATATATATATATATATATATATATACATATATATACATATATATATACCCATATATATATAGGTTCATATATATGTTCATATATATGTCTGTATATATATATATATATGTATATATATATACACGCCCACACATATGCATATATATATATGGACCCATATATATATATATATATATATATATATATATATATATGTGTGTGTGCATCGTAAAATGTAAAAATATTATATATAAATAAACATATAAACACATATATATATATATATATATATATATATATATGTAATTTTTTACATTTTAACTATACACTCCTGTTCTCATTAATTAATCAATTTTCGTACTTTTTTCTAAACCCGTTCACATAAAGACCTTGTTGCAGTTATGGTATTTTTTCGTTACACATTAATTTTAAGGTTTCTTTTTGCTTGCTAATTAACACCTTGCTAAATGCATTATTTTGATTAATCATTGTTACTATTATATTTTTATCAATTCAAATATATTAGGTAAGAAGGGATCTTATCTGCAAACATGTTATTTGCACTATTAGGTATTTGAATATGTATCTCAATTGGTACCATAGCATATGTTTTAACTTTGAAATAAAAATTAATAATAAACAGTACTCATATTCTTCGCATTAATTAAGAAATATCTTAAACAATATCATACCTATTCCAGTCATAAAACATCGGGAGTTTAAAATATATATACATACAATTGAGAATATTAATGTATACTCTGAGTTCTGAGATGTATGCATAGAATAAAGAATGGAACTTACAATGAATAGACACATTATGAAAGTTATTTTTTATTTTCGTATTTATTATCGCTAGTAATACTGATTAAATCTCCAATCACCAGAAGACTATAAAATATATATTAATCAACCATATTTTTTTAATAAATTTTCATAATTTATACTCAGCATTAATTCCAATCATGTTAATGAGTTATCATTGTTTAGTAACCGTTGAGAAGACACTGATAATCAACAATGAGTGTTGAAGATTGATAAAATTCAGTCGAAACGTCGATACATCGTAAAATTGTCCAGTTTTTCTCCAAACGACAGTGTTATCTTATGCTTAGAACAAAACGGTACATTCCTGCAAAATGGCTCAGTTTTATTTAAACAATTTTATTAGATACTAGAATACCCATGACCCTTTGGGTCAGTATATGTTTACTATGGAATTAATGTATGAGCGTGACACTTTTGACGTAAAGAAAATAGTTTTTTGTGACGTAACAGAAACATTTCTATGAAAGTATATTAAAATGAAAAAAGAATATAGATAGAGTCCTATGAGTCGTTCTGTTTATAATTGTTTATTCTTGAAAAAATCAACTTACACCCATTGAATTATAAGTGGTTAGCCATACTTATAGGTAAATGCGCACTGAACAGATACCATAATACTTAAAGTTAAATTTGAATTTTGAAATATCTTTTAATTGAAATCTGAAAAAAAATTGGTTCGCTGAAAACGTACACAGTAAAACAATAAATTGTAAAATAGTAAATTTATTTTTAAGAAAATTGCGTTAAAATAACTTAAACGGAATACGGAAATGAACGATGTAAATAAATGCAGAATGTATTAACAATTGTCTATTTGGATAATTTAAAACGCAAAAAAATAGGCCGCTGAAAACGTACACAGTAAAAAGGAATACGCTGTCAATAGGTCAAAGTTGATTTATATGTGAGAAAATTGCGACAGTATAGTTGTAAAACAGAATAGTTGCAAAACATCCCCTAAGGGGTCAGTATGTTATATTAGATATGGAATTAATGTATGAGCATGACACTTGTAACGTAAAGAATATAGTTTTTTGTGACATAACAGAAACATTTCTATTAAAGTATATTAAAATGAAAAAAAGAATATAGATAGATTTCTGTTTATAATTGTTTATTTTTGAATAAAACTTCTTCTTCATTAGTAGTAGTATTAATAGTAGGAGAAGTAGTAGAGTAGTAGTAGGGAAATACATGTCAACCAGTAGTAGTAATAGTTGGATAACGGAGAGGGGGCGTAATAGTAGTAGTAAGAGGGGGAAGAGGAGGCGTAGTAGTACTTTTAAAGAGTAATATTAGTAGCAAGAAGAGTAGGCATAGCAGTAGTAGGAGGAGGAGGATAGTGCGCAAGCAAACAAGCAAACAATCAAGAACGACAGAGTTTTAGTATTATTAGATATGTGTGGGCGGTTTTTTTTTTTTCATTTTTAAGTGCAAAAGCGTCATATTATTTGCAGTGATTTGAATGCGACAAGAACTTGAGAATGTCTTGAAGGAGTGGAGATAGATTTTAATCCAATATAGCACCTGCAATTATAACAACGATATAGTAGATAGCTTAATAAATTATTTTCTCTGCGAAATAGATAGTATGCATGAGAAGGGGATACTATTTCTTAGATTATTAATGGGGTGTACACTGTAAATACTAGAGGTTATCATGTATGTAAAAAGTGCTTCCCTTACAAAGAAGTCGGCTCTCATACTAATAGAGAATTACAACAGGAATTATATATTGTCTGTGTCGTAAAATGATATAACAATTTCCACACGATCTATTGAGTAGTTTAATTTAAGTCTATTATTATAGGTATGTGTTGAATACAAACTTTTTTCCGTAATATATATTATTCGAATATTACCATACGTATCTATGTGGGGGCGAGGGGAATATCATAAATGAAAGACTTACAATAAGAGAATATTTTTTGGCGAACAAAGTTAAAATAAGAAAAAAATATTGTTCCAATATGGCTGACTAATGTAGCCATCTACGTATATAATTAATTGAATACATAAAAAAAGCAAATATAAAACAGAATAATAAAGAAGAATAAATATATTTAAATCGCCGGTAATATAAAATCTAATGTTCGAAAATAGTATCTAAATTACTATGAGTGAATTAATAACGTGTTTTTAATATATTGCGTTGTTATACTGTTTTTAAAGTTTTTTTTCCTTAAATGATACTATCTTAATATTGGTTCGTTATTAATAATGCTAGGATAACAGAATATTCTTCTTCCTGGTTTATCTTAAGTATATATCTGACACAACCCTAGTTATTATAATATAATAATTTTATGCAAAAATTAATTATGCCAGCTTTTTTAGAAGTTCGATGATATAAAATGGGCATCGAGGTAGTGATTGCGTTTGATTCTCAACAGACCGTTCGTTATTTATATTTATGGTGCATACAAACACCGCGGGAGGCTGCCTCTTTAATGGTAGTTACGTCGACCATTGGAGTCTATATTACTTTTTACGGTGCATGATTCATATTATGTTGTTTTTTCGTATTGTTTTCGACCATGAAGTGATGATGCATAAAACTATCAATGATTTAGGACAATTTAAATGGCCGTTTGCGATCATATCGACAGAATTCGTTCTGGACGACCAATCATTTTCGATAATTACTTTTAAAAACTCACTGGGGATTTCGCCTCATGGCTGTATGGATAGGAACAAAGCAGCTTGCATGTTTTACTATTTTGCGGCGGAAGATTAGAAAGGCTAAAAATATGTTTATCCATTATGCGGCTTTGAGCAAGTAATATGTAATTCAGTTGTTTAGGAAATTACAAAGATACATATATATATATATATATATATATATATATATATATATATATATATATATGTGTGTGTGTAATAATAATTGTAACGTGTTAAAAAGCCGTTAACACATATTTAAACAGGATATGACAACTTACGTTATTATTATTATTATTATTATTATTATTATTATTATTATTAATAATAATTAGGAGTTTTGTTATAATAATCTGATTTTAGTGGGGTGGTTTATTCATAGAACAATGATAATTCGTTTCTAAAATGATGAATACTTTTTTTTGGATTTAGAGATTTGCCAAAACATAAATACAATAAATTTTGCATCTACAGCATCATATTTACTATGCGCGTGTGTTTGTGTGCGCTATAGGTAGGTTAAAACGTCGTGTCGTAATAGCGAAAACACAGGTTTCTATATTTACTATTCTATATAGAACCATTGAAGTTATCCGATTGCTTTCGTACATGCATAGCGCAATATAACCATTGTCTGAACATCCAGGTGTTATCACCTAAAAATGTCCTTATATAGACTTATAAGAAACGAATGATTATCTATACGCCATCCACAAGATTAAATACAAAATAACTTTTAAAACCTATAAAACAATAAAAACAGCTCATGGTATACACAACTGATATAAAAATCTTATATACGCACATAGTCATATAAGCGTTGAAGCGTATGTAGATACACACATACAATCCTATGTTTTTGTAAGCGACCGCATCCGAGAATTAATTTACTACACGAGGTTGTGGTATAATTAAAATATTTTCATTAGCTCAATACTTGATGCTTCGCCGGGGCTATCAAGCATATTTATTTATCGTGGCGCAATCTCTAGATGGGGTGCTCGAGAGAAGGATAGACCGTACCAGTTACGTGACGAAATCGCTAGATGGGGTGCTCGAGATAAGGATGGACCGTACCAGTTTCTAAACTTGGTATTTTACCTAACGGAACATAGAGCACCCCGCCTCCCACACAGTCCCAAATCTGGTACTCGCCAGACTTAACGTTGCTTAACTTCGGTGATCTGGCGAGAACCGGTATGTCAACATGAATGTGCCGTATATGAGCATATGTGTAATGTCCGCATATAATAAATGTATTTATATTTGCAAATATTCCTTTAAATGTTGCCCATACATAACCATACACACAGTGCCTAAACTGCACACATGCAATGCCTAATATGTACGTGAAGATATACACAGAGTAATCAATTTGACTTACAATATATAGAATATAAACCAAGTAAAGAATTTCACGCTTATGCATGGAAACTGGCAAAACAGATTAGAGAAAGGTTAATAAACAAGCACGCCCGCTAAAATATCTTTAACAAAGAAAACACAAATTATATAGGTAAATAAATACGTAAAGGATAAACCAATACATCTTATTTTACAAGTGCCATTGAAAATACAAAAAATATTTACTCTGTTGGTATTAAGTAACGTAACTCGAGTTTTGTAAATGGAATTTGGATTCTTTAACACATAGTTATACTTACAGATAAGGAATGGATAAAATAAATAGAAAGTGTTACTTATATCACACGTTGTCTAATCTAACAAAAACTGCCAAGAAAAATAATATTTGTTTTGTTTAGTTAATAATAAAATTATGCAGTTTTTTATTATTAAAAACAAACCTAGTAACTTTCCTGTTTTTAATTGGCTTATTGAGAAACAAAACGCAATATCATGAAACTATGTTTATATATATATATATATATATATATATATATATATAATTAAAGTGTAGTATCAACGTTACAGTGAAAACACGCACTATTTTATCTTATTTATTCGTTATGAAATAATTGAATTGTCGCAAGAAGTATGCTTATATTATGCCCTCGAGGGTTTAAATTAAACAATTTGATAAATTATACCTAATTATTGTAACTCTTAAAGTTTATTTACATATGTGTCAGCATAATCCGAACAGAATATAGAATGCCTTTGTACAAAACATGTAATATGCGACTATTTTATTTTATGGGAGAGAATTTTATAACGTTAATAACCAAACTAACCATTTTATATGACCATACTATTTCAATGAAATAAAAACACAACATGGGTGTTATTACTCATCTTTTTATTTAGCTTTAATTTATTTAAAACTAATTTGGTTTCCCAGCATTGTCAGAATGTTTAGAGATGTATGTTGGGCAAAAAAATGTGGTAGTAGGCAGGCAGGGACGAACCCGTACCGTGAAGGAGGAAAAGGATGTAAAACAGTGACGTGTTACCATTGCGTTCGTCGCAAAACCGTAAGTGGGTAAGATATGAATTAAAGCTAACCAATCGAAAATAGTGGATGGGTTTCGAAAATATCGACGAAAAAGTAACACTCCTGTTACAAATGAAGGAATTATTGTTTTGGGTAAATGTTTCGTTATTTGTTGGTCCGAAGGGTCGAGCTTCAAAATGATACCGTAAACATCTGTAAAAAGTTTTACGCGGACATACATACATACATACATACATACATACACACATTTAAACAGATAGATGAAATGTATATTATAGACTAGCCGGAATGCCCGACGTTTTTCGAGTGTTTGGAGGTGTGTGGTTAGCAAAAAAAATAACAAAAAAAAAGTGGTAGTAGGCAGGAAGACCGAGCCCATACCGCGAAGGAGGAGAGGAATGCGAAACATACATGCCATCTTTTCCGTTGTGTCCACCGCTAAAGTGGACTTAGCGAAGGTTTAAATTAAAGAGAAAAGATGATAGCTTTCGAAAATATCGGCGAAGAAAGCGGCCCCTCCCTGTAGAAAAGTGTCAAGTTGAGAGTAAAGGAATTCATTTTTTTTAGACTATAGATCGATATTTTCCGTCCAAGTGGCCGGGCTTAAAATGATACCCCTCTCCCGAAAATCTGTCGCCTCTGTCGAGAATTTGAGGCTGATATATACATATATACATTTAAACAGATAGGTGAGATTTATATTAAAGGAGATTATTGGATATCTATTAACAGTTGCATTTCAGTTCATGCGCTTTCTTAATTTTTTTCTTACTGTTGAATAAGTTAGTTGCAATAACAAAACGAGTCCTTTCCCGGATATTTTATTTACAATTATCACATTTTACATTATTCTTATGCTGTAAAAACGATTGTATATATATATATATATATATATATATATATATATATATATATATATATATGAGCAAACAGTTAATAAAATATGTTAAAACACACTTTGAAATGAGTTAAAAACATATTTAATCTGAAAAGGATACACTAGATAAATGGATAGTCCTTAATCCTCGGAGTTTCGAAGAAATACTTTCCTTCTCATCAGAGGGTAGGAATTAGCAAAATGCGTGATCGGATTTGGCATGCAGAAGTATTTGATGAAACAACAAGTCAGTCAAAGATCTTACTTGAAAACAAAAAAAGTGAAGCAGAGGGAATATGGTAAAGAAAAATGTGAAAAGTTAAAAGAACTTCCATTTGTACAAGTAAAATCCAAGGAAATCCCGTAATTGGAAAAAAGATGGTCCATAATAATCCAAAGGCAGAAATCCACGGAATAATCCAAAAAAATGGGTACAAGGAAAAAAACGTGTACAAGGAAAAAAAGAAAAGATTCCAATAATATTAATAAAAGAAAAATAAGATGTGCTTTTCACTCCACTTCCGAGACATAAATATAAATAATAAAGATCTGGGAAGAGAACAAAGAGAAAAAAAGGAGAAAAAATGATGATAAAGTTTAATAATAAATATAAAATAAAGGGAAACAAAAGTCCAAATGACCCAGACAGGAAATGTTAAAGGCGCGAAAAATATATATAGGGCAAAATAATATAGGTCAACAGAAATGTACAGGCCATCACTAAAAAATGTCAGCAAGTGTTGTTAAACGACACTAAAAAGAAAATAAAAATAAAAATAAATAAATAATATATAGAAAATAAAGAATAAATAAATAAATAAATAAAGATAATAAAAATACATTACAAAATATAAAATAAAATAAGAATAAAAATAAAAAATAAAAATTATTTAAGGGGAGAGGATGGCCGGTATCTGAAAATTCCGGGGAAAAAAGTAAGTAAATGCATATAGTAAAATTTAAGTGTGGGTAGATTGATATATTAGATAGATAGAAAAGTTTAAAGAATAAAACAGAAAATGCAGATAAAAAAATCGGTCATGCAAAGAAGAGATAAAGAATTAAAATAAAGGGTTATTAAATTACAATTTATAAAGAAAAACGATAAAGTTAAAGAAAAATCTTTATATCTATATAAAAGGTAAAAGTAATAACTATGTAATTTCAAAATTGTCATGATTAAATTTGGACTTATGTTTACAGAAATAGATCAGTTAATTTTTAGAATTTATTATATTGTTACTTTGAGGAGAAGTTATAATAGTTATAGCTTCGGTTGTGCAGAGGAGACATGATTTAGAGCCTGGAGTATAAAACTTAACTTTTTTATAATAGTCCATTTGGTTGAGAAGGGACAATTGTTTGAGTTAAGTTTTTTAATTAAAGTGGTTAGAGAAGTTCATTGGTTATTATTAGAATTATGGTTGTTAAAAGAAGAAATGTGGTGTGATATTCTTTTCTTAATTAATGTTGAAGTATCGCCGATATATGTATGTACTTTATTAAAAGCTCGAGGTCTGGTATTAATATTAATTTGCTGATTTGTATTAGATAACTAGTTTGAATTTTGTTCATAGTGTTCAACAAATGGTGGGACAATGTCTGTATGAGGACTATTTTGGAGGGGATAATGAGTGTTGTTAGTGTTAGGATGGCTGTTAGGAGAAATATTATTATTCTCATTATTATTATTATTACTATTATTATTATCATTATTACTAGTTGTATGATTGTAGATGAAAGGGCTGCTCGAGTGGTGGATTGGATTAGTAACTATATCAGCTGGAGGATGGGAAGAAGAATAACTTGAAGACGAAATATTAGTGTATGTTATGGGAGGATTGCGTGGGACATATTTTATTAACTGTTTGCTCATATTATAAGCTCGATTTCCTATTTGGTTTTATCGAGCTTTTATATCTGGCTGAGATAATTTTATACATATTAATTCTTTAATATTTATAATTTACTTTAATTTTACCATCTTGGATCATTTTTGTAAATTCAATTGTAATTTTCATTACATATATATATATATATATATATATATATATATATATATATATATAGATAGATAGATAGATAGAGAGAGAGAGAGAGAGAGAGAGAGACTAGCAGTTCAGCCCGGTTTGTTCATGCCCTATGTACTTGTCAAATATATATATATATATATATATATATATATATATATATATATATATATATATATATATATATATATATGTTAAAATGTTTGACTCGTGTCCAGGTAACCGGCATCCATTTTAACTTTGGTAATGTGTGCAATAGTCAACTCTTTCAACTTTACCTTTTGGCAGCCGAATTTTTGCCCCAAAACTGATTTTAAAATTGCATGTGTGAATATTATTTATGTAAAGTTTCATTTGTCAGGACGTGAAATTAGCTAAATAGTTAGTAAATGATCGCAAAGTGCAACGGTTTAAATGTTGACCCTTTGACAGCCAAACGTGTGTCCAATATGTGAAAATACTATATGTGAAATTTAAAAGGTTTAGACCAAAAATTAGCTGAGTAATTTGTTGAGACCGCAGATTTTAGATTTAAAAAATAATGTTACCCCATATTTGACCCCATAACATTTTTATTGTTTTGGGTTCCAATATAATTAAAAGTTAACTCCCTGTCAAAGTAACCTACATAAAAAGATGCAAGTGTAATGATCCAACATTTACGGGGAGTTAAGTAGAGTTTCAAAGGTCAAATCATTGAACTATGACCTCTTGACGGCAAAATTCCTGACCGAAAACCGATTAAAAAGAGTTTCCAAAAGTTCAATGCTCATTATATTATATCTCGAGTCTGTAGACTGACAATTGACCGCGTAGTTTGGTAGGGAAATGTACAACCACAACAGACACACGCACACAGATTATTTCACTTTTATAGATTTATAGATAGATATGGTAGTTTAATAAATTTCAGAATTGTTTTATTTGCGATACGATGATTTCCTCCTGGATGGTTTACTAATCTGCCTTGAAGTTGAAATAAAATGTGTTAATCTTTATAATTCAGCTAATTTGCCTTTCATTTATAAATGTGATGCTAAGAGAAAACTAATCTTAAATATAAAATATTATTACTAATTCAATTACTTCAACATTTCCTTATTTTTATGTTTTGTTTAAAGCGACCGATACTATTCTATGAAAACATGCCCTACTATCTTAGTATTATTATGGTAACTTTCTTAGCACGAGGAAAACAATTCTAAATCTGCCTAGGCATACTACTCGGTAGTGTTAAGTACTGCACTTTTCAAAATTTCTTCTTCTTCTTCCTCATTTTTCTCCTGCTTCTACTTCTTCTTAGTTGGTATGGTTTTTATAGTTAAAGAACCACTTCGTTACAAACTAAATAAAACTAACTATAAAAGGATTTCCCCATCATTAGATTTAATGTAATTAAATGTGGATTAAAAAATAAAGCATAAAATAGCCAATCCTCACCTCTGTGATCGACTACGGACATATAATTCATTTGTGAAATAAGGCTATCAGCATGAATCAATCAGGATACCGTAAACAATCCATATTTTAAATTTGAATGCAAGGTAAAAACCACACACAACACCAATTGATATATATATATATATATATATATATATATATATATATATATATATATATATATATATATAAAATAGAGTAAGTGATTCTACACATGTTGACGACCGGCTATACAGAGAAATTATAAGAAACGTAACTTATTTTATTTTCACCACCATGCTATATATTTTACACTATAACAAATCTATATCAAAACATGAACAAGTTTATCAATCCTTTAGTTATTAAAAAAATAATGAACAATCCTTACTATTTAAGAAATCTATATATGCCTTAAAATTAAAGGGGGTATTAAATTCAGATTTCAGTAACTCTTATGATCGAAAGTGTGTAAATGTTAGAATGTAAGCAACTGATATGTAATCTAAAATTATGGAATCCAAATAATACCTGCCTTTTCCTACTTATAAAACTTATATTATTATTTCTCCTTATAAAACTTATAAAATTTATCGCATTATCACATTTGGCTTAACAAATTAATTTACAAACTGCGATAATATGAACACCTCTTAATAATAACTTGCGATAATCAACTTAATGTAGTGTTAGCCCCAATATCAAACAATATCGATATAAAATATAAATTTCAAACTAAATAAAAAGAATAACGTATTATTTTGTAGGAGCAGTGTATTACGTTGCCCGGTAAAAATATGACTCAAGGCCAGAAAAAATTCGGTAAATGAACTCCACATATGAAACCAAATAAACCTATGATTACCTCGTGCATTATATTTGAGGGAGGTAAATTATTTGCTATAGAAAAAAACAACTAAAATATATTAACTTAGAGATATAAGGGTGGTTGCTAGTAGAAACAACTCTCGTATGTTGAAAAATATGGTCACTGTTCTGAGGGTCAAAAAATTAAATCATCTAGAATCCATTGTCAGATATTGGCAGCAAGCAACATCCAATAGCTGTCATTTTTAGCGCTTTCGGTTACTAAATTGTGTATGCTTAAGTTGGGTGCATGCCTTTACATCTGAAATTAGATGCAAGTGGTGAGAATTTGAGGTCATTAGCATTTAATTTACGTTGGATGCATTTAGTAGGTGCACAGCTGTATAAAGTGGGTTACTGCTGTATTGAAACCGTTACTCATGGTTGTTTAAGTAAAGCAGTAACTGTATGTGTTATATTTTTAAAATAAAAATGCCGTTACTATTTCATCTGTATCCGTATTCTACACGGCAGTATTAATTTTAAATGTAGCATTTAAGTTTATTATTTATATAAATTTAATTTTATTAGACATTTTATATTTTTTAAATAAACGAATGAATACAACTGCAATGGAGAAGGCGAATTGTTGCTTGTGATGTCCTGCCTAAGAAACTGGCTCTCCAGCTGATAAAACTATCTCTTTATTTACCTAACGGCGATAAAAAAAAAACCAGTAAAGGTGGCCAATGTACAAATTTCTTTTTAATATTGAAAACCTATCTATGAACAAATACATCTGTTTGTATTAATCGCAGGTAAATGTCTTAAGGATTGTGCTTTATTTGTATATTTTGAAATGTGAGGTGTCTATATTTTTATCAAACTGAGCCTGTTGTGACAGAGTATTATATTTAAAGAAAGGCATCCTGAAATTGTCTGGAAAATCAACCCAATTATCTGAATGGGTATTTCAATCTTGATAGGAATTTAAAATGATCTGGAAGCGTACATTGTATGGTAAGTAATTAACTATTAGTTTACTGGTACTGAAATGTAATGGCAAAATTAAATAATAACTGAGGACTTTAATAATTGAACACAAAGAAAGATTTAGTAACGGTATAAAATGGGTAGCAAGTGGTCATAAATATGAGTCAGGAAATACTGTGTTAAACCTCTAAGATTTGTGGGAGAGATTATTTATGAACATTTTGTAGGATTTTGTATATTTAATAACGTTCGGAAATATGCATCATGCATCAGTTGTAGGCAGGTACTATGGTCAGTTTAAGTGAAAATGTGCTCGCAGTGTTTTCTTCCTAATGTTGCTATATTTAGCCGGTATTAATTATCTGTATTTAATTATATATATATATATATATATATATATATATATATATATATATATATATATATATATATATATATATATATATATTTATATATATATATATATATATATATATATATATATATATATATATATAACTAATTTAGAATAAGAGGGGAAAATAGACATCATGTTAATTAACCGTCAAAACAAATATTTTAAAAAGCGTTGCATTTATTTTGTTTGATTGAACCTTAATAAATTTATTTTCAAAAACCGAGATGAGAATCCTAAGTTATTAAGGAAAATGTGTGATCGCCCTTTATTTTACTTTTGTGCAATTATATAAATATATTATGTAAAACTGTAAATACATACATTTTGTGTACATGCATATATGTTTTAATGTTTTATTGTTATATAGAAGATATCTAGATGAGTGCATTCAGGTATGTGCATTTATGTACGTCAATATATTAAGATATGTATTCGAAATGTTTGTTTATATTAGTGTTATCTTTATATACTGATAATATCCGTTATCTTTTATCGGTGCTCTATTCTTTGTCGATTTATCATCCGTAAGTTTTCTTAATCAGAATTAACATTTTTAAATTGATTACATAAAAAAATTAGCGGGCAACCCGCTATGATCAGAGTAAGGAGTTCAATATACAACAAAGTAAATAATTGTATATAATACGGTATAAATAAATAAAAAAACACACTTAAGTTTTAATTAATTTTCGGACTGTTAATCTCATCTTTTTTATTTCTTGTTGTTTAATTTTACGTCTTCGTTCCTCTTTTATTTATTTGTACTTTCTTTTATTTAAATTTTGTGGACGTGGTTTTCGAATTTTTGAATTTTAAAAATAAGCATTTTAACAAACTTGTAAAATGTTTTTTGAAATTTACAAATATTTGTAATATTGTGTAAAAATATTTTTTTGTAGTTTTTCATTTTAATTGCTTATTATATATATTAAGCTTTTATTGATTTTTCATATCCTACTTTGTTTTATTCCTATTACATTTAGAAAATATATAATATTTTCCAATAATAATCTTCAAAACAATTCCATTTTGAATCTCAATACGCGCAAATCTTACATTTGTGTAATACCGGCATTTCCTTTCTTGTGACGGGAAACATTTAGCTTCAAAATCTCATGACCTAAACCTGGTCTTTCAGTATTTTTCTTTCTGTAACAGTTATTGATTTATAATGTAAAATGTTGATATATAATTATAGATTTACTTCATTCACTCTTATATATATATATATATATATATATATATATATATAAATATATATATACGTTTTATTTGTTACTACCGTATCTATCTGTTTAGTTCCATTATGGTTTCAGCTAACCAGTCGTTTTTGACCGTCTGTAGCTTCCTCAGACTTTTACAGATTTAAATAAAAGAAAGTAGATTTTTGTAAAAGTCTGAGGAAGCTACAGACGATCAAAAAATGGGCGGGTAGCTGAAACAATAATGTAACTCAACAGAAAGATACGGTAATAAAAAATAAAACGCATATTTGCTCTACAACAGTATTGAACATTTTCTTCAGTTTTTATTAATTACCATTTCCCCTATATATATATATATATATATATATATATATATATATATATATATATATATATATATATAACAAATCATATTTTTCTTCACCATATTCCCTATGTTTCACTTTTTGTTATTTTGTTGACTTACTTCAAGCTTCATCAAATACTTTTTTATGCAAAATCTTATCCCGCATTTTGCTAATTCCTACCCTCTGATGAGAAGGGAAGTATTTTTTCGAAACTTCGCGGATTAAGGACTATCAAATTATTCAGTCGTTCCTTTTCAGAATAAATGTTTTTAACTCTTTTTCAAAGTGTTTTTAACATTGTTATGAATTAATTAATTGCTCTTATACATATATATATATACATATTTATTTATATATATATATATATATATATATATATATATATATATATATATATATATATATATACTTATTTAGTTTTCCCTTCTTAAAATTAAATATGTTTTTAGCTCTTTTTCAAAGTGTTTTAACATGTTTTATTAACCATTTGTTCTTATATATATATATATATATATATATATATATATATATATATATATATATATATATATGTGTGCGTGGGTGTGTGTGTATGGATGTGTGTGTATGTGTGTGTATTATATGCTTCTCATAAAAATAATGTTTAAATATAAACGCGTTTATAAACATGAAGAAGCATTAACACTATGTGTGATTATTATAAAATGAAATTATGCAATATTTCTCTGCAATCGAAATTTGTGCTATGTTATCTCAATGCATGCATCTTCGACGCAACTCGGTGAATCTTGGTGATGCGAATTTTTGTTGTTAACGTTCATTGTATGCATTTTCGATTAAAGAACTAATTGATTTCTCTCTGTGAATATGCCGTTGGTGCATGTGCTCGTTGGTGCGGGTATTATTGGAACGCGTCCTCATTGCCTATCCTCCGACCTCTACTCACATTTTTGACAAAAGGCACGAGAACGAGGCTGCACATTTCCTTCAATGCGTCAGCGACTGCATGGCGTCTTCAGACAAAAGAGCCCCGCTTCCTCTCTAGCTGTTTATACAAAGAAACCTAGACATAAATATATACATAAAATCGAAATAAAATAAATATTAAAAGGACTATAAAATATAATTTCTATGGAAAATGGATTTTTTATTAATATATTTAAAATCGGATGCACAGTTAAAAAAACGTACATTTTCAATTTAAGCTCAAGAAATAAATCGATTATTATTTTTGTATCTTGTAAAAAATTGAGATATTATATATATATATATATCTATATACATATATATATGCTCCCCCCTCACACATATATATATTATATATATATATGTATGTATGTGTGTATGTATGTATGTATGTATGTATGCATGCATGTATATTAAAGCGTGTTCTAAATTTGCTTAGAAGCTTTCAATTCATGTATCCAGCTTTCTTCCAGCTATTGGGTGATTATTACATAATATCATTCAGAAATGTTTTACGTTTTACAGGAAATATGAACTTTATATATATATATATATATATATATATATATATATATATATATATATATTAGATACATTGAAAACTATGTAAGTTTATAACTACAAATGTCTACATGAGTAAATATTTTAAGTTAGCAGATAACATGTAGGTAGACAAAAAGTTACTCTCTTTGCCTCAATGCAATCGAGAAATAGAAATAAATTAAGTGGGCTCGAAAGAAAACAGTGTGTGAGCACAGTGGCATAAAATGATTTAGACTTACAATTATTTCTTTGAAATATTGAACCCTTTGGATCAGAAATGTTGCTTTAATTTTATCCTTTGAAATGGGAATAATGAGCTCCGTAAAAGGTAATTGTTTAAACAATCGTTCGAAATATTATTGTTTATATTCTCTTTTCAAACGTTAAATACAATTGCACATAATTGTCAAGTTTGGTTTGTTTGCATAAAAGTAATGTGCGATCTGTTGTTTTGATACTAATATTGATCAACATTCTTGCTGGTTATTTGCAGACAAATCCATGAGGATTAAGTTATTTTTAATTGTTTTTTATATGTATATTTACAGATAGTCATATGATGAACTTGTCTCTTATATCCTATATCATAAAATGGCTGCAGAAATCGCAATCTGGACATAGATATCGTAACTTTGCCACAAGAGATGGCACATGCAAATTGAATGCATCTAGGCTATTAGTCCCTATCTTATGAACTTTTAAAACGCTATTGCAGACGCATTATTCGTGATAATAAATTGCCACATTGCATCTGACGAGGCACACAATCACAATCGCAACATCTACAGAGAAAGAAGTTTCTATTTTTCTCTCTCAACGATTAGTGCTCACTCCGTTACAACTTTACATCGGGACAAGTTATAAATTTTTCTACGATACTGTGATTGCACCCCCATAAACGATTCATTAGATACATAGACAGAACATCATCTTTTTCTTTCCTATTCTTCATCAATAACACCCTCTTTACCGATGTACACCCGATCTGATTGGTTGAGATCTGGAAATTCTACTATTTCCTTATTCGATTCTCCGATACATAAAGGAACAGTATGTGAATTTTAAACATAGCGTCATTGACATGCATATTATTTCGTTTCTTCGACAACTATTTTTTTTAATATGAATTGTTTATAACTTTTTCGTTTGACCGTTGCATTACTGCGACACAAAATTAGGATGAGTCGATCGCAGATATAAAGGCCAGAACGGGCTGCGAGTGGAGCTAACAGATTTAGTCTTCATATCCCATCGTGGTTTTCCACCAGACGATGGTCAGAATTTTAGATGATGGGAACGTCGTAAAAAAACAACTATGATAGATGTGTATAAAATAAACTAAATAAATATACTGTTTTTGCATTTAACGCTATTAATAATACTATTTCTTACACTTGAACATTATTTGTTTTTAATTCCGAATTTCAATACATTGCAAAGGGGAAACTATAACGTTAACGAACATTATTATTATTATTATTATTATTATTATTATTATTATTATTATTATTATTATTATTATTATTATTATCATTATTATTATCGGTTCACATGGAGCTTTCACACAAGTCAGCAAAGGATCTGATTGGAGACCTGTGGTGTTCTCTGGAAGCTGAATGACAACAAGATTCCCTAAACGTCAGCTCTCTTCTCCTCCTTCGATAGCATTTGCAAATAATTTGCATGATCGCAACAACCTCTTACCATTGATTTCTCGCAGGCAGTGGCCATTGGTTTATACTGGAATTTGAGTGGCACTAAGCCTCCCTGCGATCCCAGTTCTCTTCGCACGGAGGTCTGGCCAGTGCTCCCTCCTCGGTCTTTCCATCCTCCTTGATCCTTCTCGGCTCTTTGGTATCACTTTTTTGTGGGGGGGAACGGTTGTGAAACAATGGAGAGATGCATGATGGGGGGGGAACATGTAGATCTGCAGCTTCGATGTCCTTCATTCCCTGTAATGCTTCTTCGTTATATTGTCTTGTGTTATTCTCGGAATTCAAGGGGCTTCCTAAATATTTCAGCTGTTTTCGTTATCGTTAGGCGTTGCATTTTTGCAGCTATTCCTCTGATTCTAATTTCTGCTATTCTTTTTTTTCCAGGTTTTTCGTGATTTTTCCTAGTGCGCCTACTATTATCGGTACTATTTTGATTTTCTTTATGATCCAAATACCTTTTAACTCTCTGGCTAGTTCTGTGTATTTGCTTCGTTTCTCTTTTTCTTTCATACTCAGCATGTGGTCAGCTGGTACAGCAAAATCTACGGTTTGACATGAGTTCGCTTTCTTGTTAATTATAACGACATCTGGTCTTCTTGCTTGGATGGGTTTGTCCGTCTGTATATCCATGTCCATAGGATTTTGTGGTTCTCGTTTCCGAGTGCCTTTGCGGGTTTATGCTTGTATCATTTATCTGTACGCTCAAAATGCAGCCGTTTGCACAATTCCCAGTACACCACCCTCCCCACTTGGTCATGCCTGTTTTTGTATTCCTTTTGGACAAGTTTGCTACACTCACTTACTATATGGGTTATCGTTTCGTCTCTTTGTCCAAAGATGCTCCATTTGCTATTTTCTTGTGTTTTATCGATCCTTGCTTTGATATGGTTGTTTCTTATCGAGTTATCTTATGCTGCAGTTATTATGGATTCACTTTCTCGGTTTATATGTCCTTTTCGCATACATGTCCAGGTATTTTCGTAATTCGCATCTTTTGTCATTCTAATGAATCCTCCCTGGAGTTGTTTCTCTTCCCATTTTTCTTTTCTCGTTTTGTCAGTTGTCTCTCTGTTTTCAGTTTTGTTGGTTTTCTCCGTATTTCTTGCTGCCATAATTATCCTTTCAGTGTTTTGCATTATGTATTTTTCTAGTTCTTTTTTGTGTCATTCAGAGGCTTCTATACAGATCAGTCCTCTCCCCCCGTCTTTTCTGTTCACGTAGAGTCTGTCAATATCGTCCTTTGAGTGTAGTGTATTATGCATGGTCATGAGTTTCCTGGGTTTCTGGTCGAGCTGTCTCAGTTTTTCTTTTGCCTATCCTATAAACGGTCCCGAGTATCTCACTAGTGACACTGTCCATGTATTTATACCTTTTATTGTGTTTCTGCTATATAATTTCGTTTCCAGGAGTGTTATTGTACTCCTGAGGTATTCCTTTCCATTTTTCTCTTTCATTTCATCGTGATTGGCCTATAATTGGTGTGGATGATTCCTTTCTCCGTGTCCTTCTGTAGCAGTGTGGTTCTACCTTTTGTCATCCAGTCTTGCACGTTTGCTTCCCGTACACATCTTCTCAGGTTTTTGGCTAGCCTATCGTGTAAGGTTGTGAATTTTTTGAACCAGTATGCATGTATCCCGTCGTGCCCTAGTGCTGTCAAGTTTGCCATTTTTCCTATGGTTTCTTTAGGGTTTCCTTGCTGATTTCATTCACTGTTCCTTCTTCGATTTGTTGTAACTCTTCTTTCATGCCTTTCAGCCATTCGGCATTTCTATTGTGTTCTCGTCGCTCTTCCCATATGTTACTCCAGTGGAGTTTTGTTTCTGTCGAATTTGGTTGTTCTGTGTTTGTTTTTGCTACGTTCACATTTTGGTAGAATTGGCGTTCGTTGGTTTCAAATGTTTTGTTTTGTTTGCATTGTTCAGATTTATATATATATATATATATATATATATATATATATATATATATATATATATATATATATATATATATCGTCTCAATCTGGCCTCTTTTGCTTTTATTTTTTGGTCCAGTTCTTCATGTTTCTTGTTTAGCTTCTCCCTGCATGTTACATTTCAATTTTTTTCCATATTGCTTTATTCCTGTTGATTATTTTGGTTTCTTATTTATGTTTGTCTATTTGGGTTTCTAGTCTTATTTCCCATCCAGGGTTTGTCGGTCCGCTTGTTCCGGGTTGTTTTTCTTAAACTTACCATTTTAGCGCCTGAATTATTACATACATTTGAATGAATTATTTTATGTAAAAAAACATGTGAATAATATGGGTATTTTTCTAATGAAAAAAAAACAGTTTACCACAACATTTTTTTTCTCATAAATAACATACATTTTGTTTTTTTTTCCATGAAAACAAACTGAGCCACTAATACGATTGGCCGAGTACAGCTAGTCTATATATATATAATTATGCTTGTCCGTACAGTGTCACGTCATCATCATCGCAAACATTAATTAATGAAACGCGTCATCATCATCGCAAACATTAATTAATGTGAATTATCCCTCTTTACTGTTCAATCTTTATTAGTTAAAAATCATTAAACCCTTTTATTTCCCAAAACTTCCAGAACAAAAAAAAATATTAGCTGTCTATTTATGGTTCCGGATTATTTTAAAGACAATTATGCATAGCAGGTATCGTTCTACAGTTTAAATAGTATAGTATTTTACTTACATTTTTAACGATGTCTTCTGTAAATTATTGTAGGAACGCTTATTCTATTTTATTCAGTAATAAATATATTTTTACATTTAAGGTCACAATTTCGTTTTTTTTTTTTACTGTGCCACTTTATCTTTTTTTATTCCCATTTACTTTTGAGTTAGCCTTACATAACAAAAAATATGTTTAGAAATAAATGTTACAAAAGTCAAGAATGACTTTATTAAATAAATCACCAAAGCCATCATTCACAAATACACTGAGTAACACAGTCAAAACATATTTTACGTCTTGTTCTGTTCTGTTTTGTTTTTTGTTTTACGGCATATCACTCCTTTTCTATGTTATTTAATGCCGAATAAAGTAATTTTGTAACAGTTATACAGCTTCACATTGTTTACAGAGTTATTACTTATGTTTTGTTCGTTTTATTTGCTTCTTTTACAGGCAGTCATTATATTTTAATGCCCATCGACAGGACATACATATTTAAATACTATAAAAAATGGGCACAACAATTTTTTTAATATGAATTACTCACTTTGTTTCATTAATTACGATTTAATTTATTTAAAGAAATATTTATTTCCTATTTAAAGATTTTCAGTATATGTTATTTAACTGAACAATTATTTATTGTTCATACATATATTTTTTCCATTATTTTTATTACACTGTAAAGTGAAGTTTAAGAAAAGTTACCCCCTCCCCATATAAAGAATTACTTTCAGCATGATTTTTACAATAGAGGTATCAAAGTTTTTTTCTTATTATTTTAAAACAAATTATACAAAAATTTACAAGACCATTACATTTTTTCATTAAATCGCTATTTAGGTGACGGTTCAAAATAGTTTACCCTTCTCCCCGCAACCGTTTTCTATGCAGTAAAATACTTTGTATAAATAATTATGGTTTAAATAAATATTTATTCCTTATTTAAAGATGTACAGTATATTTCATTAAACTGAAGAAATATGTATTGTTCATACTTATATTTACCTTCTTTTTTTACATTGTTAGATGAAGTTACAGAATAGTTAAACCCCACTCCATATTAAGAATGTATTTCAGCATGATTCGTACAATAGTGCTATCAAAGTTTATTGATTTTTCTTACTTAACAAAAATTATAAAAAAGATACGAGAATATTTTAAACCTTTTTTTCATAAAATCGTTATTTAGGTGAGCGTTAAGAATAGTCAACCCCTCTCCCATTATGAAGAATGGCATTATTTTATTATTTCCTCATGATGCTTACATTTTTCTTAATATAAAATAAAGATACAAGAAAATGTTTAGCCTTTTTTGTATTATTAAAATGTTAGATCAAAGTTCGGAATAACTTTTACTTCATAGCCAATTAGCCAGCTGTATTAAAATGTTTTAGCATTTAATACCTAATAAGGGTTTCCCTTCAATTACCACAATCAGACGATCTTCAATTGCCACAAGCAGACGATATCGATTCAAAGGAGGTAATTCGCCAACAATTCTTTTAGCCGAATTTTACGGTAAAGCTTCTATATAAGTCACACAATTATCTACTAAACCAGTGTAACTTGGTGAAATTTCGTTATTCATTTAACCGTAAACAAACAACACCATCGTCAACAACAAACACAGAGCTTTGCTTCAACAAAGTTTACTGACTTGTGGATAAGTCATCCAGCATTAAATGATTGTTATCAGCTTATTTTGATGATCAGAAACTAAATATTTAATCCGATGTAAGTTTTTAACATTTTTGATCCTTCTTACTGTAAATATTTAAAATAATTAAATTGCTTTCAGCAATTTTAGAAACGGTCATTAGAATACTTAAATTTTAATCTAGCCATCCCTTATTTATAGAGATAAATTAGAAAAAGTATCGACTATTAAATAACATTTTAAAAATAACGCAACTTAACTTTTTTTAATATCAAATAAACACTTTGTTTCTTTACTTAGAATTTAAACCAATATTTATTCTCAATTTTTATATGTTTAGTATATTTTATAAAATTCAAGATATAATTTATTGAAATGAAATTATTAAGTTATTCACCAACAGAAAATAACGTTCACAAATAAATGTATGCTTCTACACTTTGTAGCCGAAAAAATGTTTTTGAGCACATCTGCTGCCAGAATCCGAGGAAAACATCAGTACTTTAAAATATGACGAATCATGAAATAACTGGAAAGCGTGTACAGTTCTTTAATCAAAGCAAAAATAGGTGTTTCTACACTTTTGCTTCAATATATTTATTGAATAAATAAACTAGTGTCTATACTTTAAAATACTAATGTCTGTCTTGGATTCTGGTAGCAGTTGCGCTGAAAAACATGGCGTCTTTTTTTTTCGGCGACAAAGTGGAGAAGCAACAATAAATGGTACGAGAGGCAATAATATACTATTAAATACTTTATATAATTCATCTAGATATCATCTAGATATCCTTTTTACAGTGGTAAATTATAAAATTATTGATTTACATTCCCCCTTAGAAAAATTACAGACTAAGGATTTTTAATATAAAAAACGGTTTCATTAATTAAGAAATATTTATTCTCATTTTAAACATTTATATTGAATTTTATTTCATAATAGAAACACTTATTTTTCGTATCAACATCTTTATTTATATTTTTTATGAAGACCAATTAAATTTTTCCACCGTATGAACCATATAACTACCACAACATTATACAAGATCTGCAGCAAGAGAACGACAAAGACGAAGGCGTCAGCAGCTACGAACTGAAGAAAGCGATAATATCAGATTGCAAAGAAGAAACATATTGGGACATCAAATAAATAATATGATGTAAGAAGACAGACAACTTTATCTGCAAAATGAAAGAGCTAGGCAACGGGAACGAAGAAACAGTACGAATGAAGCAGAAAGAAAAATTGTAGGTGACATGAGTTTGATTTGCTGATTTTATAGAGCACTTGGATTTCGAGGAGAAACATGGAATTGTTGTCAAAAAGGAAAAGTTTCTCTTCCTCCTTTACAAGATTATCCTACTCAACTCTAAAGGTTACTCGAAGGATATGACCAAGAAACGTCTAATTTCATATCTAATATACACAATTACAACTCATTATTTTCATTTGCATCATTTGGAGCAAATATTGTCCGCCCTCCTGGAAGAGGCCCCTATTGGTTTTGCTTACAAGGTCAAACCTGTCATTATTCCAGTACTATGCACCCAAATAATGAAGAGGAGAGAAAACACGGACAAATTTACATCTTGAACTCATCTGAAGCAAATCATCTCTCGTGTTGATATAATAAATATATCCAAAGTGTCTTTGAAACAATAGCTACAGTTATGGAAAATAATCCTTATGCCCAGGCTTATAAAAAATAGGGTCATTGAATTAGAAGAGGAAGCACATGCTATAAAGGAAAATGTAAAGCCAAGGAGAGTTTCGATGCATTTAACCGCTGGTCCAGATATCCAAAGATTTAACAATCCAATAAACAACAAAATAGGTGTAGTATTTGTTGGTGAGGATGGTGCTCAACATGCTAACAAAGATATTATTGTTTACCCACATTCTCAACCAAAACACCGCATTTCTTATCTGTCTTGCTACTTGAACCCCATGATATATCCCGTATTTTTCCAAATGGTGAACAAGGCTTGCACATTAACATGCAACATAGGCCAGAACGGCAAACAAGAGTTCGCAATAAAGTGACAATGCAAGAGTATTGCAGTTATTGCCTTGCAATTAGAGATTCATTCATAATTATCCATAGATCTGGTAAACTATCCCGACAATATCTAGTTGATGCATATGTGAAAGTTGAAAGGCGCAGATTGAACTTCATTAAAAGCCATCTAAGTCACCTAAGAGCTGCTCAATATTCTGGCTTAATGGATCATTTAGCAAGGAAATAAATGACGATCCTAGTGTACCGGTTAATCTACAATCTTCATTTTCAGGAAGTCCTAGGAATCTTTAACAACTGTATCAAGATGCAATGGCAGTTTTCTGTAAATACCGAAAGCCAGACCTATTCCTTACCTATACATGTAATCCAAGATGTCCTGAAATATTAAACAACTTGGGGTCATCAGAACTTGCACAAAATCGACCTGACTTAATATCACGTGTGTATCATGCACATCTAACTGAACTTTGAAAGATATTAAAGACAAACATGTATTGGGAACTCCTGTTAGATTTTTCATGTCATGTAATTTCCAAAAAGAAGGCTTCCACACTGCCACATGATCATAATGCTGCGAGATCAGGAGAAGATCAGAACAGTTAAACAGTTATCATGCACATCGAACTGAACTTTTGAAAGACATTAAAGTCAGACATGTATTGGGAACTCCTGTTGCATATGTTTATGCTATTGAATTTGGAAAAAGACGGCGACAACACTGCCACATGATCATAATGCTGCGAGATCAGGAGAAGACCAGAACAGTCCATAAATTGATTCAATTGTGTCAGCAGAAATATCTGGACCTGAAGATCCAGAACTTCGTGATTTAGTTAAATCTTTAATGGTACATGGTCCATGTGGTGCAGTTAATCCTAATTCTCCTTGTATGAGTAAAGGATTATGAAAAAAGTAATTTCCAAAGGCATTTAGAGAAGAAACACTATAAAACAAGCGTGCAAATAATGGTGACTCAGTTCAAGTCGGTAATTTTACTGTTGATAAAAGATACATAATCCCTTTCAACAAATTTCTTCTGAGAAAATATCGAGCTCATATTAACTTAGAAATCTGCTCTTCAGTCACGAGTATAAAATACATATTTAAATATGTTTATAAAGGACATGATAGTGCTATGATGGAGGTTAATAATCATGATTCATCTATTAATATCGATCAAGGAGAAACAATGCGATCAGAACAAAGATATGAACTCAAGCAATATCTATCATGCAGATATGTATCACCTCCAGAAGTAATGTGGCGTCTTTCTGACTATAAAATGCATGGATAGTCTCATGTTGTGTACGTTTAGCTGTAGACATGCCTGGAGAACAACAGATTTCTATCAACATGGACAAGCTGAACAAGCAATTCAACAAGCACAACAACGTCACACACATTTGACTGCTTGGTTTGAACTAAATCAGAATGATATTACTGCTAACCAATATTTTTACTGTGATATTACACACCATTATGTATTTAACAAAACTACTACAAAATGGACTAAAAGAGAGCGGTCAAGTAATTTGATCACAATAATGTATTCGGTTTCACCAAACCAAGGTGAAAAGTTTTATTTACGGATTCTGCTTCTTCATGTCTCTGGAGCAAAGGCATTTGAAAATTTGAGAACAGTCCAAGGTCATACATTCCCTACATTTAGAGAAACTTGCCTCAGCCTAAGATTATTGCGAGATGATACTGAATTTGAAAATCCTCTTACTGAAGCTGCTACATTTAGAATGACACAACAACTACATAGCATGTTTGCAATGCTGCGTCTTTATCATCATCCAGTGGATGCCTTTCAACTATTCATTAACAATAAACAGAACATGATTGAAGGCCTCGTTTCTGCTTATGATGAGAGCATATGTGAAAACATTGCACTTTATTTGATAAAAGCAATATTTAATGAGCATATTTCTTTTTGTCAAGCAATGGGTTTGCCTGAACAAACAAGTGGTCCTCCAATAGATAATATGACTCGAAATACAAACCGGCCTTATGTTGAATTGTTAAACAATGAACAATTAGATGTCTTTAATACTATAATCAAGGCTTTCATTGCAACTGAAAAAGAAGCCCCATACAAAAATTGCTTCTATTCAGATGCCCCAGCCGGATCAGGTAAAACCTTTTTATTCAACATGTTATATGATTACTTCACCACCAACAGTACTGTAACCGCCACTGTGGAATGGACTGGCATTGTTGCAATGCTACTAATTTCAGGGAAAACACTCCACAGTATATTACAACTACCTGTACCTCTGACAGAAACCAGTGTCTGTAACGTTTCTCCTGTATCAGAACATGCTTCTCTTTTGAGAAAGATAAAGGTGTTCATCATAGACAAACCTCTATGATAAATTATCATACACTGCTTGCTATAGATAGATGTTTACAAGATATAATGGGTAACGATAAAATATTTGGTGGAAAATTTCTTATACTTAGAGGTGACTTCAGGCAATTTTGCCAGTAGTGCCACATGGATCACCTACATCTATTATAGGCATCTGTCTTAAAAGATGCACATTGTGGCATCATTTCAGTCAATTACAGCTAACACAAAACGTAAGAACTAACATAAATGAATAGGAGTAATGACGTTCCTGTACATGCCATAGATGTTCCTGATGATTCGGTATGTAATGGTTCTCTAATCTCAGAAATATTTGATTGCAGTCCTCAAGAATGGAAAATATAATCATCATGACTCCAAAAAATACAGAATGTTTAACAGTAAATGATGAAATTCTAAATAATCTTTCCGGAGGCATAAATACATATATAAGTACAGATTGCATCTCCGATGATGATGCCGAACGTCAAAATTATCATATCGAGTTCATAAATTCATTAACTCCATCTGGAATGTCACCTCACCGACTTAATGTGAAAATAGGGGCAATAGTAATGCTACTGCGAAATTTATCCATAAATCATGGACTTTGTAATGGAACTAGGATAAAAATAAAAGAACGTCATCAAAACAGCATCATTGCTATTTTAATCAATGGTTTAAATAGTTATAATTCCAAGAATAAAGTTAAAGCCTAGTGATACAAATGTTCCGTTTGCATTTCATCGGATACAGTTTCCAATACGATTAGCGTATTCACTGACCATCAATAAAGCATAAGGCCAAACTGTTGATAAGGTTGGTATATATCTTCAAAAACCTGTATTTTCTCTTGGTCAACGGTATGTGGCATGTCAAGAGCTGGATCTAAGCACAGTGTGAAATTTAAGGTAATGCAACTGCATAAAGATTATAATCAGGGCAGAAAGCGTGGTGTAACATATATTAAGAATATTGTTTACCGTGAAGTGATATGAAAACAATCAGGAACATCTATGGAATCTAAAAATTAACTTGGATGCAAATATAATTTTGGCAAAGTCTTTTTTAAAAATTGCTTTCCTTATATTTAAAATTCTTAATTTTATGAAAAAGTAGTGTACACATTGTATAACTTTACTTAATTATATAACATTGACATAGATTTGATAGGTAAAACCTACCTCACATAATTTGTATTATCAGAAAATTTAAATTTAACTGTACTTCGTAAGATTTACAGAAACACGTCATTTTATATGCCTGTAATTTTCCCAATCTTCATTGAATAAAATTCAAAATAAATAGAAAAGCTTATTGCTTAGTTAACTTCATTAAAAGCCATCAAAGTCAACTAAGAGCTGCTCAATATTCTGGCTGAATTGATCATTTAGCAAGGAGGAAGATGGTTATTCTGGTGTACTAGTTATTCTACCATCTACATTTACAGGAAAGTCTGGGAATCTACAACAGCTTTATCAAGATGCAATGGCAGTTTTCTGTGACATATTCATTACTTGCACGTGTAATCCAAAATGTCTTGAAATATTAAACAGCTTGGGTTATCAGAACCTACACAAAATCGAATTCAACAATGCCACACAGTTTTTTTTACTTCACAGTCTGACTCCCAAGAACCTGCTTACTGACCACTATTCTCTCTCCAAGCAGCTGATCGACGTCGCTGTCACCGCCTCAACCATCACCAGCACTTCCTGACAATATCAAAAGCATCAATTACGATCACATTGACCTTCAATAAAAGTTTAAACTGAAGTTTTTTGTCTGTTCTACTTGCTTCCATACGTTCATTTTTGTAATAAGAAGCAATAATCTCTAGTATAGTAAAAACGGTACTTAGTGTGTTTGTGATTTCGTTCTCTATAGACTACTAAACTGCTAGTCCGATTTTTTTGGATAATCCATACAAATGTTCTTTTTAGGCATGGATTTGTTCAAAGATATGTTTTGCATCGTATTGTCTTAGAAAAGTATAGGTGATCGATTATCTTACAACCCCGATTAAAGTATTAGTAGGCGATTTTAAGGAACTTAACATGATATACAACTTAATATTCAAACTGCATTTGAGATGTTTCATTACCGCACAAGAAGAAGAAG
The DNA here is from genome assembly GCF_053919585.1 of Euprymna scolopes. Classification (NCBI taxonomy): domain Eukaryota; kingdom Metazoa; phylum Mollusca; class Cephalopoda; order Sepiida; family Sepiolidae; genus Euprymna; species Euprymna scolopes. Next base: position 74,845,597 of record NC_136489.1, on the reverse strand, counting down.
CTGAGGATAAATCAAGGATAATATTTTTATGTGAACAAGTGTTCAAAATGACTCATTGTTTAGAACACAATTTGAGTATGATACGCAAATGTTGCTTTTAAACTATAATTCAAACATTTATGATTTCAGAAGTAGAAAGGCACAACATATAAAATCCACACTACGTTTATGTTTAGAGCACAATTAAATCATGATACTTGACGTTTGCATTAACCTTTTAATTCAAACCATTATATACATTGTTAGAAGTTATTGTAAAACAAACATAGCGACAGCGAAAAGAAATCATGGTGAAATAATCAGGGAACACAGAGAACCGCAAAAAGATAGGAACTCCTTATTTCCTGAAAATCTATAATACTGTAGTGAATTAACTCAATCAGTAATTCCTCCACTATCCTAAGACCTTAAAGTCACATGCACACGAAATGAGAAAGCGGAAGTGCTTGCGCAGATGTGCTAATGGTTTTAGATGCATATGATGATTGTGGGATCCTTCTACCGCTCCAGAAGATCTCACTACTGATGCAATTCTCTATCTATATAAAAGCCAAGTGGGTATATCTCATAGGATTAGTTAATCTCTTGACAAAGGCTTCCTTTCCAGGGCAATTGCTCTTGACATATCAAAGGCATTCGACAAGGTATGGCATAAAAGCCTACTTCACAAGATCTCAAGCTACGGTATATCTGGAAATATTCTCTCTATCATTAAATCATTTCTCTCTGATAGGCTCATAAGAGTATTAGTTGATGGACAAAAGTCAGAGGTCTGCAGTATTAATTATGGAGTCCCTCAAGGGTCCATCCTGGGTCACACTCTCTTTCAGATGTACATCAATGATCTCCCTAAACACATACTTAAATCATTCATTGACATCTCTGCTGATGACACGACCATCTACAGCAACACATCAAAGTCTGTAAATGGCAAAGCTCTCTCTGATTCTCTCTCCTCTTATCTCAAAAGAGTTGTTCAGTGGGGGAAGATGTGGCTGTTTACCTTTAATGCATCTAAAACCAAACTCCTATCTTTACATCATCAACGCTCTGATCCCCATTTGGCATCAAATGAAATGTATAGCTCTCGTCTCGGAGAAGCCCCATGTTTTGACAAGCTTCTGGGTTTGACCTTCACTCCTGATCTGAAATGGAACACGTACATCAAGTCTATTAGCAAGGTCGCTGGAAAGATTGTGGGATCCTTCTACCGCTCCAGAAGATCTCACTACTGATGCAATTCTCTATCTATATAAAAGCCAAGTACGTTGAAGGATAGAATACTGCTGCCATAGCTGGGCAGGAGCTGCTAAATATAGCCTATCCTGCCTTGATAGAGTACAAAATAGACTTTGTGACTTAGTGGGTGATGCCCTTTTCTCTTCCCTGTAACCTCTCTCCCACAGAAGAGATGTTGCAAGCCTATCTTTTATTAAGCATAACTAGAATCCGTACTTTCCAAGTTCTATAATAAGGTATTGCTGAATCTTGCTTGCCTGATAGCTGGAAGATAGCTCTGCCCCACCAGTTATCAAAAATGCTGGTGAAAGCACTGACATCTCAGTGATCGCCATATTAGTCACCCCCATCGTCGCTATTTGAGAGCTTAATTATTAAAGCACTTGCCCATCACCTTGCAAAAGCAAATCTTCTCACTGACAAACAGTATCGATTTAGGAACTGTCGTTCTACTGAGATGTTTTAACAGTTACCTCTGACCGCACATACCATGTACTTCATAAGACCGGTGAAGCCAGGGCTGTTGCCCTTAATTTATCCAAAGCCTTCGACAATGTCTGGCATGTAGGGACGCTAATGGAAATCATGTCCCGTTGTGTTAGCAGACATATACTAAATATAATTAGATTCTTCTTAGACAGTATAGCTATTCAGGTTATAATTGATTGACAGACCACCAAGCAGTAAACTGTAATGCTTGGGAGCCTAAGAGGTCAATATTTGGACCACTATTGTTCCTGATATTTATAAAAAATAAACCTCCCTGATAATATTGTGTCAGAGATGCGTATATTTCTTATAATACAACGCTCTATAACATGGCTGATAGAAGAACGGATTTAGTTATACTTAAGACAATAGTAGGATCGTCAAATAACAACCTCAAGGCAGTAGTGGAATGCAGCCACAAATGGATGGTAATAATTAATTGCTATTAAACTTAACTGCTTTCCTTTCAGCATTGCAAGTCGCTTCTACCACCAACAATATCCCTTCCAAATTACAAATATCTGAGAATTTTTCTATCAACTTTCTCGTCCTTACATTTGGTGGCAATATGAATTGGAGAAAATACATTGAATTTATTTCGAAAGCTTCCTCCAAGATGGTGGGTTCCTTTCGTACCGAGTTAGAAGACCTTTCACATCTGAGAGTATCCTGTACCTCTGCAATGCCACAATTCGCCTATCCACAGCTGAGCTGGTGCGTGTACGACTAGCTATCCTAACATTTTTCAATTTAATAACTCACCTTTTTTCAGCGTATATCAAACTCCTGTCCCATCGTCGCAATGTTGCATCTCTGTGCCTGTTTTCAAATATTTTAATAGAATGTGCTCTGATAAAATCGTTGTATTTCTGCCCCTTCGACCTGCATATCGGCGAAAAAGAAACTGCTTAGCAACAAAATCACACTCGTGCACTGTTGAGGTTCTAAAATTATACAGATCATTTATTCTAATAGTTTGCTCACTCGAACAACTAGACTTTCTTTTTTGCTACCTGCTCCTCTGACTGTACGCATATTCAGATGTGTAAATGTAACGTAAACTACTTTTTATTTATCTTTCCTCTGCATAGTTCCAAATAGCAACCCCTTATGTTTAAGTGGAGTAAAGAAAACATATATGAAATAAATTTTTTGAAAATAACCAATAAAGCAAGAAAATGTACACAACATTGTATTGTAGATAAAGTAACATGATGCAATGCGGTGGGTCACCAGCTAGATCAGAAAAGTAATCGTTTTAACAGAAAATGTAACGATTTCAGCAATTTCGATGTAAATATAATATAGGGAGGATAAAATAATCCCGTATCATTCAATCACTAACGATCTCTCATTTGTTTGCAAGTATATTATATCATAAGAAACATGTACGATGTTAATATTTTAAGTAATCTACGTATACTCTGAGACAAGGTTTCCACGTAAACATAAATTCATATGCACATATATGCACATATAAATTACATGCACCGAAATTAAAGGTCCTTAAATCCTTAAAAGACTATAGATACACAAAAAGCTAACAACGCGTGCAATTTTAGTGGCAGAAGGGGCACACTACCCAAACCTACCTCTTCTGCGTCATATAAATATATGCACATATAAATATGTATGTACATAAATTAATATACACATCTACACACATATATACATACTTATACATCAAAATGTTTACGTATATATATATATATATATATATATATATATATACATGTACGATAACATTATATATAGGCATATATGTTTACTTATATATAAAATGTATGTATATATATATATATATATATATATATATATATATATATATATATATATATGAATAATATATATATGTATATGGAATTGTATGGATGTGTGTGTCTGTGTGTGTACATTTCCCTACAAAACTACTCTGCCAATTTTCAGTCTACAGACTCTAGATTTGACATAAATGGTAATGAATGTTGGAAAAATCATTAAAATCGTTTTCGTTTCGACATTTTTAAGGGGCCTAAGGTCGACGATTTCACATTTGAAAAGTCTACAAAATTCATTGGCAAATTTTGGTTTAAATACTTGGTATTTAGATGTAGAGTTCTTGGACGTGATCAAATATTTTGATTTGCTTGGAGAACAAACCAAAAAATTTTAGGGAAAAATTGAGGTTAAAATTTTATAAAATATTACTTCTGTGATCTCTATTAAATTATTCAGCTAATTTTCGGTCTAAAAATTTGAAATTCTTCATGAACTGCATTCAGACATATGTCAAGCTTATTACTTGGTTTTGGCCAGGAATTGCCCGCCAATGGGTAACAGTTGAAAGGAGTTTATCTTTGCGAGAGCTAGCACACTATTAAGCTAATTTTGGGTCTTATATTTGAAACTTAACATAAAGAGTATTAAGAAATGTAGCCACCTTTTTAATCAGTTTTGGGGGTCAAATTTTGCTCTCAAGAAGTCCAAGTTGAAACAGTTGCCATTTGCAGATTCTACCAAACTCTTCGCAAATTATGGCACTCTCGAATGTAAGTTTAAGATCTAGGTAACCTGCACATATCAAACTTTTTAAAATATATATATATATATATATATATATATATGTACATAAAGTTATGAACAGTGTATGAGGCTCAAGCAAAACTGAGCTGTACTGCTAGTATAATATTAGATGTGAAATCTGCATTAATCTAAATATCACATGAAAGCGTATGATATTACTAGGCAATGTCATGCCGCCTACTATATATATATATATATATATATATATATATATATATATATATATATATATATATATATATATATATATATATATATATATATATACATTTAAATTATACTGGGTGCAGTGCTAATATTATTAGTTTTTTTAATCGTGTAAACTTATATTCTTAAAGCAGAAAAATTGGCATCTAAAAGAAACTAAAATACTCGTCTAAATTATTTTTGTTTATTTCTCCCTTTTCTCTTTAGCCCGGAATCAATGTTCAGAAAACCTTAATTAGAGAATAGGAAAAAAAGAGATAAATTGGGGGCAGAGGTGTTTAATAAACTACACACACACACACACACACACACACACACACACACACACACACACACACATATATATATATATATATATATTCAGGGACACCACTTCATCAGAAATGTTGTCCATGAATAATAGCTCAGTGACACATGTATGCATCTATGTAACCAATAATCTATATATTGTAAACAGACTCTATACTAGCTCTTTCCTACATTTGAGACGTTTAATAATCATGCGATTTTCAAAGAATTTACATCTAGGAAACTAATCGATGCAAGTGTGAGATCAGTTTCAAATATAAATTTAACGTAATATGATCACCGTTTCTGACCACACGAATTCTTTATGGATGTTAACTATTTTTTCCCACTAAATTTAGTTCGATTTGCGACGTTGTAAAACCATGTGTAAACACTTAAAATGTAGACACCCCTCCTCCAATAAGCGCACATAATTTAAAATTGGTAACACACTACAATGCTTTGGAAAAGCAGCTCATTTTACCTTAAATTTATTTGTGAAATTGCCACTCTATTTTAAATTCCTAATCGTTTTATATTTATTTATTTTTTATAATCATGTGTGTTTATAGGCAATGTTTATATTTCATTTTTAAATAGTTATATGCAAAACGGCACACGATGTAAATACTGTATTCTCGTGAAATTATCGGTGTTTTTTATTCCGTTTCAATTTTTCACCCAGCGCAATTATAATTTTTTGTTCCGAAGAGAAAAGTTCGATTCTCCATTTTATAAACGACACAGTCCTTTCCTACTACTAACCCTAAGAAATACAAAAAAAATAAAGAGTTGGATTCCCTATATTAAAAACCGACCTTGTGTCTAAAACTACCTTCGGATAGGGGATGACAATTGAATAGAATATCATGTAAACTAATTCGCACACCCCTGACGAAATGAGATACTACATTGTTAGGCGATTATGTGAACATATTAAAAAAATTAAAAAAACAAAAAACAAACCTAATTCCAAATTTAGAGAGTGGGATCAGTTTAAAGTAAAACTGTCTTCATTTTCAGGCCATTATAAATTATTATGCTTGTTCATTAAATTCTTTTACCGCTTACCTTATGTTAGACTGGTCAATTCATAAAACCCGCATATTATCACTTAAAAAGTAACCCCCCACATACACAAACGCACAGAACTTTCATATTATAGAAATCTTTGGTTAACTGTCCTAAAACGTTCGAATCACTTGGATATTGAGGCTCATTTTCTGTTAAATTTACCTGTAAAACAGACACTATAAATTCTTAAATTTATTAGTTTTTGGCTTCTCGTCTAGTAGATGATTTTTCAGAATAACGAAGGAAGAAAACGGGGCGAAATAAATGAATACACAACGAATAGATGGAACTAAAAACAAGCGAAGCTACATTTTCAACTACCTGGATATTTTTTCTTTTCTTTTTTGTCACTTTAACATATTTTAAAGTGTGGTTTTTAAACTTATTTTAAAGTGTTTTTAACTTAAAATAACAGTAATGGGTAGTGTAAAGCCTATTGAATTAAAACAAAATAAACATGGCATATTCGAACCTCAATAATAGCTCAGAAAAAAGAATTCCGAGTACTGATAGAAACGCACCGAAGAAATGTCATTATATTCACTCGATGTTATGTAAGAATAAGATAAAAGACCGACATATGACTTTAACTCTCGATAATGACTCAAAAATTAAAAATTAAACAATGTACTAGTAGAACTCCACTCAATAAATTTTACCAAAAGCAAGATAAGTTACACTTCCATCTAACAAAAGAATATATTTGACTTTTTACAAAAAAAAAAACAAAAAAAAACAAACAATTCGAACTTTTTCCTGACATTAAAATAAATATTAAACAAAAATAAGTAAAAATATGCTGGTAATAAATTTTCAAATCATGAACCCCATTTTGAATATCTTTAAAATAGTTATTTAAAAATACACTTACAGTATCGAAGATGTTAATTACCTCCAAATACTGTCAGTTAGCTGTCTAGGTTTTTATTGCCTTATATAGGGGAGTAGGATTACTGGGATCTAGGCGGCATTGGCGCCGCCGTAGGAATCTCTAAGTATAAACATAAATGATACCGGCAGAATCAAAGAAAATCACATGGAAGCCTGACATTTCACGAGTTCATTTCAAATTCAATTTTCACACCTTTCGCCATTCCTTGTAATATTTGACAAGTCCGAGTAAGGGAGCGGACAAAAACCTAACCGGACAAAATACAACAGTATTATATTGTACCTTTGATTTAATTAGCGATAATGTTTGATATTATTTTTCTTGACAAAATATTTCTTTAAATTTAAACAATTTTTTCAATACCTAGAAAATAAACTGCATTTTCTTAAGGTTATCTAGCGAATGTTCGCACAGTTTCAGGTTTTATTTTGTTCATTTTACGCAGATGAAATAAATTTAGGTCTTCTTTTAATGTTATGATCGATAAAGGTTATTTTTACTAATAGTTTAAAAAGGAATACATATTTATCCACGGTATCAGCAATAAAAAATGAACATACTAAACTATTAAAAGAATCGGTTTTGGAATCGGGAATTAGGCACAGATTTTTCCGATTGAGATACCGATTCCGATACCCCGAACACTACCGTTTTTTTCCGATTCCTGATTCTGATTAATCGGTACAACACTAATATATATATATATATATATATATTTATATATATATATATATATATATATATATATATATATATATATATGCGCGTGTGTGTATTTACCTTTACATACATATATATTTACATAAATGTATTTATATGTGCATATACATACATACACACACTTCTAAATCTAAATCATGTATTTAAAAAAGCGTTCGTGATTATACCTTTAATTTATATATATATATATATATATATTAAAACCGTTGTTAATTGCAGTTGCTTCTAAACACTTATGTCTTCTCTTCAGAACGCTGAATGGAAAATATAATGCAGTTTGCTCATTTCAATTCAAGCTAGGCTGAAAAGTTGATGAAACACCGAAGTTCGAGGAGCAGGTACTAATACTGAACGATCAGCACAAAGGTTGTTTAAGAACTTTCGATTCATCAAGGGGATTCTTGTTGATTATGAGCTTAGTGGTCAACCATGGGATGTTGACAACAAGAAATTAAGATTTCTATTCGAAACTCATCTACGCACAACTGTTCTAGAATTTGCTCATGAATTAGACGGAACTTATGGGACGATTTTCAAATGCTCGAGAGCGATAGAAAAAGACAAACATAAAAAAACTTTCATAAACGGTTACCTCACGAATTGAACAACAAGCAAAAAAAATATTGTAATGAAGTATCATCTTCACTTTTTTTTAAGCAACAAGAATAACCAGTTTCTCGATCGGCTCGTGCCTTGCGATTAAAAGTTACTTCTGTACGACGACCGCCGACGCTCATGTCATTGCTATGAAGCTAATGAATCTCCACAACACTTCCCGAATCTAGCGTTACACAAAAAGTAGGGTGTCCTGACATTTAGCTCTCTGCGACCTATCTCATAACTTCCAGTTTTTTTTTAATTCCAGCGACGAAGAAGCACTGGCAATTAATGGATAAAATGCATCAAAAACGAAACAATATATTCTCCATACCTCTCAAATACGATCTAATAACTTTTAAATCATCTTAACAGTTTTCTGAAAGAGAAAAGCTAAAAAAAACTTGTGCGATATCAAAAAAACGCCGGAACGGAAGATTTTCTCCTTACTGTCATGAATATACATGTTTACTGTTTACAAGAGTGTGGATATTCTGCTGATTCATATTTCGATCAATATATTTTTTGAGCCGAACATTTTAATCTGAATTCCAAAGATAAATACCGAAGTAACTTTTCTAGTCAACCTTATATATATATATATATATATATATATATATATATATATATATATGGATATAAATATATAAAAAAAAGAATACGAAAAGTCTAAAGGCTTATAACTTTTCTTTATTCGTTTTGAATTGGTGACGTGCAGGAATACAACATAATTTTATGAAAAAATATTTTAAAAAAAACTTTTTTTACAGGTACATAATTTTCAGCGGATCCGTCAGTCTTAATCGGTGTGTGTGTGTGTATATATATATATATATATATATATATATATATATATATATATATATATATACACACATATATATATATATGTATATATATACATATATATATATGTATATATATATATATATATATTGTACTCAAAATGATGAACAACCGAATGGAGTATACTAATCCGACATGATCTTATAATGCTTTCGATTTGCTATAACGTAAGTTGATGTCTCTAAATTTCCCCTTCGTTTTAGATGTATTATTATTTCTATCTCGATTATTTTCGTTATATACTTAATTTCTTAATTAAAATTTTATTTGTTGTTCGAAAATTGATAATTTTAAAATTAAGATATTGTATTTATTATTAAGGTATTTTATTCAATGAGGTAGTTGATGCTGTGTTAGAATTAGTTTTTACTTGTGCTTTATTTGTCCTAATGTATTAGCTAGTAATCCTTTTAATCCACGCATTTCGAGTACTAATATTCTGATATTATCTTCAGCAAGATAACAATAATTTCTACGTATATGGATAATTTTGTATGCTTTATTATATTTAAAGTATTTTTCTTATAAATAAAACGTATGTAAAACATTAATTTTACAATTAAACAATAGGCTACTCTGAAATAAGTGAATAAGGTACTTGAAAAAATCCTGCAGTGTAACTGCAATTTTAAGATAACTATGCTTACATTTCCATAGAATAATGATAGAAAAAAATAATAAATATTGTGCTTAAAATTTATGAATGTATTTTGTTTCATAAACATGTATATAAATAAACTAGATGACTAATCATTTAAAGTAGTAAAAACCTTACCGATCGTGTTCAGTATCTTCTTCAGCTTACTGCCTATAAACATCCTGACTCAAACAACGATATGTTTAGGTCATGAGTAAATATATAACGAAACAAACATTTTAGAGTGTATAATATATAGTTCTAGAAGTGTAAGCCATTTTGAGTTTCAGGACAGTTTCAGATGGTTCGCTGTTGCACACAAGTCCTGGGAGGTGACTTGTTTGTAGTAGACAGTTTCACAGAACAAAATATTCTTACCGTGTCGAACCCCGGGAAAAGAATATGTGAAATTGCTCCAGAAAATGTGTAATATTTATGAAGCAATTCTGGTTTCTGATTGGTTGGTAGCAGAACGTGAATTAGTTTGATTCGTCAGTTCTTAGCTGCTTCGTTTATAAATAGAATCGTCCGACTGTGTGGGATCATACTCCATTATAAGTCCAAAATATTGCAACATCCTCCCTATTTTTATAATGGGGAAGTCCCTTGTGTTTGTTCTGCTCAAAAATAAATATATATTTTTATATTCACTTAGACATAACAAAAATTAGAAATCATTTGGACCTTAGAATTTTAGCACTTAAAAAGATGCCATTTTTAATTGTTTTTTAAATGTCAAAAAGGAAAATTACTAAGAGTTTTTTTTTTAAGCAAAAGTATTAGTTACGCATTAGCAGGTTAAAGTGTTAATACAAATAAAATGGATACAGTTTAACGTCATGTCCAGGACTTTTTTTTTATATATAGAAATCTATATACTCTGAGCATTACCCCTAGGGTTTTCCACTGATATTCATGCAAATTAGTAAGAGCCTTTTCATAAGTGGAACTTCGCTGGTCTGTATTTTTAATATATAGAAATCTATATACATAGAGGGCAGTGAAAAAAAAATATTCAGTCCAATTCCCCAACAAGTTTTAAGAAAAAACTTTGTAGTTTTATCCTTGTCGCCGGTTTCGTAAATACATCAGCGATATTTTATTCTGATTATATGGAATTCAAAATAATGGATTCCTTTATTATCTCGTTTTTTTATGAAATGGTATTTTATGTCTATATGCTTAGATCTTTGGTTGATTATCGTGTTCTGTGCTAAGACTCTACTGGCTTGATTACCACAATTAATTACTACGGGGCTTGTAATCAATTCAGGCTCTAAAATAGTCTTCAGGATATTTTTAAGGTAGAGTGCTTCCTGGGTCGTGTGTGTGATCGCGATAAATTCTGCTTCACACGTAGAGAGAGATACAATATGTTGCTTTTTAGATGTCCATGAAATAATAGGCCCATTTTCTGAGAGTCTGAAACAATATCCAGATACACTCTTGCGATCTTCATCATTTGCCCAATCTGAATCCGAAAAACCTTCTAATTTTAGGGGAGTTCTTGCTTTTCTAAATACTAACTTCTGTTCTTTTGTTCCTTTTAAATAACGTAGGACTTGTTTAGCCCTGTTTAAATCCTTCATTGTTGGTCGTGATAATTTTTGTGACAGTTTTGTTACTGTGCAGCATATGTCGGGTCTGGCGCAGTCATTAAATATGCAAGACTACTATAATTTCGCGATATTGTGTGTAATTTATTATTTCAGATTCTGTATGTATATTTTTATTAATATCATATACGACCGGTGTAGAGCGTTACTTGCACTCTCCCATTCCAAATTTTAATAATATTTTGTCGATGTATCTCGATTGAGTCATCGTAACAAGTCCTTTGCTTTGAGTAAATTCTATCCCCAGAAACCAGGATATTTTGCCAAGATCGGTCATTTTGAGTATTTTACTTAATTTGTTCTTAACATCAGTTAACATTATGTCACAATTTGATGCGATTAAAATATAATCGACCCACAACACCAAAATCAGTAGTCCATCGTCTTTGTGTTGGGTATATAAACAGGGGTCAACAGCGCATTGTCTAAATTGTTGTTTAATAATATAATCATGAAATACTGTGTTCCAACATTGAGCACTCTGCTTTAGACCATATAATGACTTGTTAAGTCGCCACACGCTATTTTTATTTTTCATTATAAATCCGCTGGAAGGGTAATATACATTTCACAGTCTACTGGGGCATTCAAATAAGCAGTTTTACGTCCATTTGATGGGTGTTTATGTCATATTGTGATGCGACTTGCAGTAAAATTCTGGTTGTCGTTAGGTTTGTGGTCGGTGCAAACGTAGAGAAGTATTCTTTCCCGTAAATCTGAGAGCACCCTTAGCAACAAATCTTGCTTTGTACTGTTCTACGCCTGATGCTGCATTCTTTTTTGTGAAGACCCATCTGGTAGAAATAACATGTTTATCTTCCGTATAGGTATCATTTTCAGTTAAGGCATCTATTTCTTTTTTCATGACAATTTTCCATTTATCACAATGTTTTGAATTAATTGCTTCGTTGAAGCTTTTTGACGAATTTTCCATTGAACAGCAATAGTCGATTTGATAATCTTTTATATTGTCGACCACAAAAAAATCGTGTCGTGTTCTATTTCTTTTGGGATATCTTTCGACTTTATCATCATCATCATCATCATCATCATCATCATCATCATGGACACTCTCGTCTCCGTCATTTTTATTGTTTTCGTTCGTTCTAATTATTTGAGGTAATATAATTTTATCCTCTTCATATGACGGGTTTTCGTCTATAAAATTAATCGTGTCTGTGAATTTTACACACCGGATTCTTTTTATTTTATTTTTTTCGGGAAAATATATTAAATTGGCTGGACTGTTTTTATCGTATCCAAGAAATATACCTCTGTCGGCTTTAATATTCAATTTACTCTTTTTCTCTATATATGCGAAGCAAGTTGAATTTTTTCAGTTTCTTCATAACTTCTGAGTGATACCTTTAATTGGCTAAAAGTCATGGGGTTTTATTTGTGAGTTATAACGGTGGTAAATGGCTTGAAATCACTCGGTAATCCCTGTAATTTCCATGGTCCTTAGGACCATGGAAATTAACAGACTGTCACTTAAAACTTCACCAGACATTTTTAAAGAATTTGCAGTTGTCTCGGCTCTTATAATATAATCAGTAATAGTTTCGGCTTCCATTCGTTTTAGAGAGGTCGGTTCAGTGTATAAAGAAATAATTTTGGGTTTTCCTTTCGATAAATAATGCTCTCTCAATATGTGTAATGCTTTGCAGCCGTCGTCCAGGGCTTCTCTTATTACCAGTGATAGACTTCGGTCATCCAAACACTGTATTAATTCCGCAAATACAGTTGCGTTTTTTTTTTCAATGAAGTCGGGGTCGTTTCTGTTTTCAGGTTGTGTTTGTAGTATTTTGTGTAGCTTATGGATTTGTAGATATCCTTGCCACGATTCAAATTTTGATTCGGATCCATCGAAATAAAGACTCACATTGGGCGCATAACCTCTAGAAGTGTAAGCCATTTTGAGTTTCAGAACCGTTTCAGATGGTTCGCTGTTACACACACGTCCTGGGAGGTGACATGTTTGTAGTAGACCGTTCCACAGAACAAAATATTCTTACCGTGTCGAAACCCGGGAAAAGAACATGTGAAATTGCTCCAGAAAAGGTTTAATATTTATGAAGCAATTCTGGTTTCTGATTGGTTGGTAGCAGAACGTGAATTTATTTGATTCGTCAGTTCTTAGCAGCAACGTTTATAAATAGAATCGTCCGACTGTGTGGGATCATACCCCATTATACGTCTAGTGTGATGCGATGTGTCTCCTCGCGGCTTCGGCTGCAGGAAGACAGGGTGATACATGTCAAGGATTCGTCACTTGACACTCAGCCCAACAGGTGAGGGGCCGGGAACCGGCCCAGCACCTGTTGTACTGAGGTACACCGCCTGGGTAATACCTAGGATGTCCCCCATCCCAGGCCTTGCCACCGGGCTTTCCGGTGGGGCAAGTTTATTGCTTGCGTCCTGGGGCGCCCCGACCGGGGAATGCCGAAAGGGTTACTCAGGCAATGTTCAAAATTGCAGGAGTGTCCCTCCTTTAGGGGAGCCTGCGGGGTTTCCACTTTCCAAGCTTTGTGACAAATATTGCCAATGTGGCCGGCAATTAAAAACTACCCCATTATACGTCCAGTGTTATGGAATGTGTCTCCTCGTTGCTTTGGCTGCAGGGAGACATGGTAGTACATGTCAAGGATTCGTCACTTGACACTCAGCCCAACAGGTGAGGGGCCGGGAACCGGCCCAGCACCTGTTGGACTGAGGTACACCGCCTGGGTAATGCCTAGGAGGTCCACCCTCCCAGGCCTTGACACCAGGCTTTCCGGTGGGGCAAGTATATTGCTTGCTGCCTGAGACGCCCCGACCGGGGAATGCCGACGGGGTTTCTCAGGCTATTTTTTTAAGTTGCAGGAGTGTCCCTCCTTTAGGGGAGTCTGCGGGGTTCACACTTTCCGGCCTTGTGCCACATAATGCTGAGGTGGGCAGCATTTAAATAACTACCCCATTATACGTCCAAAATATTCCAACAATAGTTTTAAATTGCCCAATATAAACTTACTTTATAAATGAGCGCGATTGCATGTAAATGCATTTGGAGAAACTGTTTTCATATCTAGATAGACAGAGCGATAATTTAGAGGTTTGCATTTATGCCGATGGATTGACAGGTTTGCATTTATGCTTTGACACTTCGTATGAACGGGAGAGTTTGTATAAAATAAATAGACACATCTACTTTCTAACACATATACTTTTTAGATGATGAATTTCAAATAGTTTGTACACATAAATAGACAATACCTTTTTCATGTAATGATGGACACAGGAGACGGCAGTTACAAAAACACATTGAACATTTATTCTTCCACTTGAACCGAATGGTGGCTTTGCGTTCAGGAATTCAAAGGTTCACATGTTAAGTTTCAAAAGTGATCGTCTCGCTTCTAGACGATTGAACCCCATATCTGCACCCAGACTATTGTCTGTCGATCTCAAACTCTCTCTGAATTTCTCACTGACTAACTAACTAACTAACTCTCACTTCCTATATTGAGAAATCCATGCATGTCCGGCCACGTGAGCACAATTTACGTGCCATCAACATGCGCGAGTCGCACGTTTCCCGAACATTCTGATTTTCCAATAATCTATTTTTCTTTGTTATTTTCACAAAGGAACTCAACCTACATATCTAATTTATTTAACCCATATTTTATTATCCACATTCTTTCTAACAATTGAATAGTTTTTTTGTAATATTTATTTCATCAGAATTAAAAATTTACTGGACATTCCATTTAAACATATTGTTCTTTAAAACTTATATCCAAGGTTCGATTTCTGCTTTCTCTCATTTTATTTTCATTTTAAGTAATCTCTCTATTTTTATGCTTACATGAAAAGGGGACAGCCCTTATCATGTAACAATTTTATATGTACTCTGTTTATCTGTCATTCGAAAATTGCTTTAAGGTTGACCCAGTTTACTTTACAATATCTTACGCTATTAATATTGTCGTGCTTTTTCGTAAGCGCGATGTTACATCCAATGATGTATCATCAGAGACGCTGAACACACGTGCACATTTAACTGTATATATTCCATATATAGCTAAGTTTATTTGCAATTAAGACAAACAATACGTTATATTTTTGTCAAATATTTATGATTGGAAACATGTTGGCAATTTTTAATAACACTATATTTACTAGTTTATAATTATAAAAAAAATTATTATGTTGTAATTTTAAATTTAAAAAAAAAGTCTCTTCTTCATGATTTTTAAAAAAAAATATCCATTTCTTTCTATACTATCCTAAATAAAAGTACGATTGTTTGAAAGTTATCGGGATTACATTTCAAGTTTATTTATTACGACTTCTGTCAAAAGTAATTCGCATCGTAATATTATAAGTAACAGATATATAATTATTTGACTTCATTAAAATACTTTTCTACAATGGGTAAATTTGCCACTATTATAAAGGTATAAAAATACGTGACACATTCATGTCAATAAATATTTTGCATAGCAAAATATGCCGGATTCATTTATTATCCGTCACGTATGGTTTATACCGCTGAAGTTATATAATACAAAAGATTATGAGAGAAGAACATATAACAGAAATATTTATCGACAAAAATAAACATTATATTATTAGTCTTTTTCTAAAGCATTACGGATATATACATATGTTTATGTGTGTACTATGTATATATATATATATATATATATATATATATATATATGTGTGTGTGTGTGTATGTGTAGATATACATATATGTATATAATATATATGTGTGGGTGTGTATGTGTAGATATACATATATGTATATAATTATATATATATATATATATATATATATATATATATATATATATATATATATTCTTTTTCAGTAAGTGAGGAAAGAAAATTTACATTACACAATTTTCGGACTATTGTTCTCATTCTGGGTTTTAGTCTCAAAATGTAAACATGTAACACTTATCTATGGATATCGTTTATTCCACATTGGTAGAAAATTACATTTTAAGAACGATTGGCATTCATTTAATGCCATCATTTTGTTAAGATTTGATTTTGAGCAGTTATGAAGAGGTTTGTGCAAGCCTTAGGTGAAGACGTGTTTGTTTTAATTTATACTAGACTAATGTATAACTTAAACCTTAGTCAAATAAATTTATAAACAAATAATTATATAAATATTGGCAGATGAGTTATTTCAGATATTATTAGGTTACATATATTTGTTGCATATTTTTTTTAATAGACTTATTTTTGTTTTGCTAGTAACAAATTCCTGATTTTCATCTTTCCTTTTTTAGAGGTGCGAGGCAGGCTAAGGTTAAAGATAGATATACTTTATTTTTTCATTCGACAAACTTCGACATATTTTTCTTTCATGTATTTAATTAAGATGCTCATAAAATTATAAGATGTCTACCCCTATATTTCACTAGAGGCTATAATGAAATATACAAAAACTCATTAATTGTTACAAACTTCGATGGCGAAACAAATCGTGGCAGCCTGGCACCGGCGAAAGTTAAACAAAATGCTGATAGAATCTAAACTATTTTCATAATAAACTGCGAAATTCCTAAAGGCGGCATCAAGTCGGTTGGCAAATTGGAGCGAAAATATTATTTTCAAGTAGGGGAGACAATATCTAAAATGTTTACATTGATTAGCAAAATTTCCTATAAAAAAACTATGTATTAGATCCAGTAAGTTAATGGGAATATAATTTATAATCTGTGATTCTCTGAACCGTATTCGTTTGCTCGCAAAAAATAATTTCTAAGTAATATATGTGTTACTTTTATTTTGTGTTGCTTTATATCGAGGTACAAAAATGGTATTTGACTGGATGACCCCATTACAATATCAATGTTCATACTCTAAAAATTACCGATTTTTCGATTCCCTATTTCGATTCAGATTAATCGTAACAACACCAGTTTAGTATTAGTGTTGAGACAATAAATCGCAATCGGAATCGGGAGTCGTAATAATCGGAACCTTTTGGGGTATCGAAATCGGTATAAGAATCGGCAAAACTTATAGTCCAATTTCCGATTCCAAACGATTCTATAAAATTTTAAAATAAAAAAAATGAAACAAGCGAATTGTGTTTTTAAATTTGTTCCTTTACAATACAAGATTGATGAGGGTCACAGATTGCGTTATAAATCTCATTTACAGATTTAACATTGATTAGCAAAGTTTATTTTATTTATTGGTCGTTTATTGAGAGATAAATTGCATGATCTATTCGGTAAATTGTATATATGCCCTCATCCGATGGAGTTCATATGACTATTAAAGTTTTAAATGCTCTTTTTAAATTTATTTGACGTCAGCTATACGTTTGGGGATCTGTCATCGACTTCTTCTGAAATAATTAAAGTTTTACGACACCTCTTTTGACACAAAGAAATATTTCACGGCTCTCCAAACCTTAGTAAATTTGTTTTTATTAGATTTATTGTAAGCAAAATAAATATTCTAGCGTTCGCTTGCCTATTTAATATCACAAATTTTAAAACGCTTTTCTCACTTATTTGATAAATAGCCATATGGTGTTTATTAGAGCATTCGCACTTTAATACTAAAGATTTAACATGCTTGCAATTTTGTTTCTTGATCTTGTCTGATCACAACAGTCTTTAAGATATTTAATATTTCCTTATATTCTGTTTGCGTCCCAGAAAACTTGTCCCCGGAAACCTCGTCCACGGAAAACTCGTCCCCGGAAAATTCGGCTCCGGAAAACTCATACATTTTTGCTAGATAAAAAAACTGATTCGTTATTTATGAAATATCGATTCAAAATAGATTTTATGTTCGTTTCCGAAGGAAATATTTTAAAGGTGACTAAGCACCCCCATATGTTTAAATATTATTATTACTTGTTTATTCTTGTTAAAAAAAATCTTGGGTTTGTATTACTGTGCACATAGATTCAAAAAAGTTGTCAAAAAAACAAATATATAACAAATAAATGTTATCAAAAGCAAGATAAGTTACTTTTCTACAAAACTGGATATATTTTTTGTGTTTTTATTCAATGTAACATGTTTATTCAGCTCGAAAACATGCAGTGTTTACCAATGTACTGGAAAATTCAAAATGGCGCCCGACTTTCTCTTTAACACGGTAAGTTTGGGAAAAGGTGTTATAAATAATAAACTAGACAAAATACTATTAAAAAAACACCGAATATATGTCAACTTATGTCACGGTAACATATATTGAGCGAATTTCTAACAGTTTCTGGTTTTCACAATGAATTACTATAGTTTTTTTGTTTTTTTTACTTAGATCTGGTTTTAAAATATAGTTTAGAAGGATATTCAGGAAAATTGCTCCCTGCGCGGAATAGGTTAGGGGGACAAATTCTCCTTCACAATGAGAGGGGCAACAATTTTCTGTTTTTTAGTTTTCAAAGAGATCATAGATCCAATCGTTGACAGTCTTAATCAGTACCCCCTTATATTGTTTTTTATCCTCAGAGTTACCCTTATGTAAATCTGAAAATCCTTTTAAATTTAGAGGATATGTTGACTTTATAAATATTAAAGATTTTTCCTTTGTTACTTTAGATAATGAATAATTTGTTTTGCACGATTAAGGTGCTTAATTGTCGGTCTCGATAAGTTTGGAGAGAAATTTGTTACAGTGTAACATATATCAGACCTAGTTGCTGTCATTAAATTGATGAGACACCCGATCATTTCTCTGTATAATTGATCGCCTATTAATTTTGTTTCGCTATCTATATTTTATTTATATCCATCTAAACGGGGGTTGTATACGACTTACAATCTTGCATTCCGAACTTGAACAGAATTTTTTTTTTAATTTACCGTGGTTGGTCCATTGTTATAGTTTAATTTTCAAGGTAAATTTTATACCGATGCACCATGACAATTTTCCAAGATCGACCATTTTAAATTGTTCGTTTAATTTATTGTTAACATCTTTTAAAGTGTTGTCACAGTTTGAGGCCAGTAATATATCTTCAACCCATAAAAACAAGATCAATAATTTATTACATGCGTTTTTGGTGTACATGCACACGTTGCCAGAATTCTTGTCCTATTAAATAATTATAGAGTGTTACATTGAAATTGTGAGCACTTTGCCTGAGTCCATATAACAACTTATTCAGTTTACACACGAAGTATTTATTTTTCATGTGAAATCCCCCTGGAGCGTAAATATAGTTTCACCGGTAATTGGCGCATTTAAATAAGCATTTTTCTATATCCATTGTTGAATTTTTAAATTGTATTGAGCGGCAAATTTTAATGAAATTCTAATTGTCGTTAAATGTGTCGTTGGCGAAAATATGGCAAAACATCCCACTCCAGAAATTTGTGAAAAACATTTTGCAACAAATCTTGCTTTAAAGGTTTGATTGCCAGAAGCGTGAAAAAATTATATTCTTATCTATCGCTTTTGCCACTATTCCTTATGTGTTATATTCAGATAAAGTTTTCAATTCGGATATTATAGCTTATTTCCATTCTTGGTGATTTTCTGAATTAATCGCCCTTTATAACTTTCCGGGGCGCTTTTCAACGAGAAGCGGTAATACACTGCGTAATCTTGTATCTTTTTAATTTTAAAGAAACTGGCCTTTTTCGCTCCCATATCGGGTATCGACGTGTCTGGTTAATATTTTCGTCAGAAGTCCTACTACAATTATCGTCATTATTAATATTTTCATTGTGATCGATAAAGATGCTAGATAATATTTCCTGAAGTTTTTCATCACTGAACACCATTTTTTTAAATTTAATAATATCATTGTATTTTACACATTTTACCTTTTTATGGCATTTTGGGGTAGAAAGTAGATGAAATATGCTGGACCGGTTTTTCTTAACCTACGAAATTACCTTTTTCGCTTTTAATATTTACTGTACTGGTATTTTCTATAAATTCAAAACCATCTGAATCAAGTATATATATATATATATATATATATATATATATATATATATATATATATATATATATATATATATATATATGCTGCCATTAAAGCGTACATCCATATACTATGCGCTAATTTCGATTTGATAAGTAGATATCTTTCCATCCTTTTCAGCGGTGCCATTTAGAAGGATAATACGGCGCAGATTTCTTTCTCGTGTTTAATACGGTAGTTAATTAATAGAAGTTCAAAATGATTACTACTAAATTCACTCCCATTGTCTAAGCGAATACATTTTAACAAGCCGTACGGGGCAATATCAGCTAAATATCTCTTAGTGGCGAGGAGAGTGTCGGATGTGTTTTTTTTAGAAAATAAAGTATAATTAAACTGGAAAAATCATAAATAAAGTTCAAAAGGTTCCTTAGATTTTTCATGCTGATCGTACCTGCCAAGTCACAGTGCACAAGTGACATAAATTTCGTGGCCTTTTTGTTTGGCGTTTTGCTTATACATTTTGTCATTTTCTCGTGTGCACAAATATCACAATTTGGGAAATCGTCTGAAGGTATTATTTTCATGCCTTCGACTACATTTGGTAATTTTTTTAATATCAGCTATATTTAAGTGTCCTAGAATTTTATGCCAGGTTTCAAAGTCGTAAGATGCAGTTTTTGAGGGAACCATACGTTTTAAATAATAGAGTCGGCCATTTTCTTTAACATCAAATACAGTTCCATTGTGGTATATCAATTTTGACTTGTTTTTGCCAAACTTTGTATTCGCGCCTCGTTTAAGGGCAGCCTGCACTGAAAATGTGTCCTGCTAAAATTTAGGTATGAAGAGAGCATTCTTAGAATACAGTTACACATTTCGCCTTTATTTTTTGATTTTTTTAAATGATATTTTAGCATCGCCTCTTTTCAAGACTATATAATTTATTTGACTTGCGTCGGCAAGTTCGATAATATTATTTCGTGGATTAAATTTGAATCAAAATTAATAAAATCAGAGTCCTTGGTGATAACGTGTGCTGTAGCACCACATTCTACAGGGAGATTTTTACCGCTTGTGGTATTGTCAAAGTTACATGTTAATAGAAATGTATGTTCTTCATCAAATTTCTCAACGTTTTTATAGAGCCTATTTTTAAGCATTTTATCAACATGGGAAACTTTTGTGGTCGGATATATAGCAGATATTTTTTTTGGTTGGGGAAAATACGTTTGCGGAAAACCTTGCGGTGAGATGCGTAATTTGGTGGTGCCTGTTTTCTAGAAGTTTTTTTGATCTTCATGAGATTGCTGGAGTTAGTATTGTACACAGGAATCGGACTAAAATTTTCATAGCAACTTTGGAAGCTTTTCATTGGTTGGTTATTATAACTTGTGGTTATAGAAATGATCGTGGAAATCATTGTTCTCATACCCCCATTAGAGTCAAAAACATGTAACAAAATTAATTGTTTTTGTTCATTACATAAATACTTGCAAGAGAATTGCACAAAAAAGTGTGTTTCACCTTTGCTACATTATACATTATAATATTATACATAAGAAAGTTGCTGTTTAATTTTTACGACTTGCCCTAGCGTATTATAAACACCCTAACCTACGCATGTAAAAAACGGATTTCGGATTAAACCCTCCCCCAAACTTCGAAAACCGTTCTTAACATGGGGATGTTGGGGGTATTTCGAAGCTGGTTTTAACCTGGGGATGTTGGGGTGTTTATAATATGCTAGGGCAGTCGTAAAATTAACGAAGTTGCTATTGTTTATTGAAAAAAATGATTTAAATTTATTTATTGGAACGAAAAATTACATTTTCTACAAACATTTAATAAGAAATACAATAAATTGTTGTTTTTATTTGTTTTTTTTATTTTTTTCTGTAAGTTTTCAGCTGATGTTTATAATTTTAAATTTTTACTTTACATTTGCTAGCGTTAAGCCGACTCGAACGCTAAGAAAATAATTACACAACACTTAAAATTTGATTCATTGTGGATTTATTCAAATAGTATTTTGGAAAATAAATATTTAAACCTAGCCCGGGAGCCCGGGGCCCCGAATCCCGGGAGCCCGGGAACCAGTTGTTTGAAGGCGTATGTTGAACAAAACAAAAATTGGTAGTAGGAAGGCAGGTTCGAACCCGTACCGGAGAGGGGTGGGGTAGACGAGAAAAAAACGTGACGTCTGTGCTGTTTTTACCACCGCCAACGCATAAGGAACGCAAGTTTAAATTAAGGTTAGACAATCGAAACGGGGGGTGACTTTCGAAAATATTGGCGAAAAAAGCGACCCCTCCCTGTTTAAAAGTGCCCAGTTGAGGGTGAGAAATCAATGGTTTTCGTTAATTTTTTGATATTTGTCGTCTGCAACGCCGACTTTCAAAATGCTAGTTATCTCATTAAAATCCGTAGCCTATGTCAAAGTTTAAGGCAGACATGCAAACATACATACATTTATATATTGATAGCTCATATCTTCGACCCAAACCGATTAAAAAGCTTGCCCTATCTCTGAATAACTCTTTAGGTAAATTTCCCATGTTTACACCAGAAATATTCTGAGTAATTTGGTAGAGACCCCAGGGGTCATTTGTTAAAAATTTGACCCCTATTATGACCCCTTAACTTTTATTGTTTCGGGCGCAAATCAAGTTATTAAGTTAGATCCATGTCCAAGGAACCTATACGCAAAAGTGCAAGTGTTTAGACCCAAAATTGGATTGATAGAGTTTTCCAAGGTTTAATCGTTGAATTTAGACTCCTTCACATCCAAATTTCAAACTGAAAACGGATTACAACGATTTTCCCAAATCTCAGTACCCTGTATATCAAATGCTGAGTCTGTAGACTGAAAATTGGCAGAGTTATTGTGTAGGGAAATGTACACAGACAGACAGACAGGCAGAGAGAAAGACACGTTCACTGTTATAGATATATAGATATAAATAAAGTGGCGTCATGTGCAATTTTTTTAAATCGTATTTTCACATTAAATTCAAGTTTTACGATATTTTTTTTTATTGAATTTTTAGGTGAAAGTACAGATAAACCGGTCGCTTTCTAATGTGTGGAAAATCCAGCTACCGTAAAAACGGGGTACTTGTGATAGTAACAAAAGGAAAACATTGCCTCAGTCTCGAAGGATTTCTATCTACTGATCGAGGAAAAAACGGTGAAGTGTAAGTCACCTTCTGTGTCTACCCCCTCTCTTCCTCTCTTAATATGTCTCTCCATCCATCTCTCCCTCTCCCTCTACAGCTTTCTTCCACTCTATATCACCCTCTCCATCTCTCTTTGAACCGTTTCTCTCTCTCTCTCACTTCCTATATTTCTCTCCCCTCTTCTCCTTTTGTCTGTCTCGCTCCCTCTCGGTTTCTAACTTTCGCCTCTCTCTGTGTATCTCTCAATCCCTCTTTCTCTATCTCCTATTTCACTGTTTTCCTCTCACTTTCTGTTTTCTACCTATATATCTTCCTCTCTACGTTTCCATCTCTAATCCCTCATCCTATTTTAGTCTCCTAAATTTATTACAGTGAATAAGGCATCGTCAAAATATGGATGAATCCTATTTTAATCATATAATTTACTTACTGTGAGAATAGAAGATATTTGGAAATTACTGTTACCTTGAACAGCACCAGAAGTAACTGGTAAAACCTTTCTAAGTTAATTAATGTTGGTAGCTATTCGGTGAGAAAACTACATAGCGTCCCTCCATGACATAAATGGACTATCTCATGACGTCACTTTCTCTTGTGACGTCAGTTCCGGTATCGAGTACCGGTGCTCGGCAGTCTGGGATTGGCACTCGACCAAGCGTGTTTTTACACGCCCAACCCTTCAGAAATGGTATCACTCAATTCACTTTGACTGTAATATATGTGAATACATGTTTCGTTCCTAGAACATCCTGTGTTCCTTTCGTTTATTCCCAGTTAACGCCATTACAATAGCCTTAGCCCTTGCTGCATGCGGAATACCTACGACCCTGTTACCAAGTAGAAGAACTGTTTATTCTACTTTGAAACATTGAATTAATAAAAACATATCTCATGTTCGACATCTCCAAAACATCAAGTATGGGGCAAAATATTGCAGAAATACAAATGTATTGTTAGGGATGAATGCACAATGGTACGCAATAAATCACTTGAGGTACTTGGTTGATGCATTCAAGATTTGAAGGCAATGTCAGACCATCTGGGGATGCAGTAATATTGCTTGGAGTAGATTTCAGACAAATGTTACCTGCAATTCCTCAATCAACTCCAGCAGATGAAAAAAATGCTTGCATAAAATACACTTATATGGTGCCACGTGAAGACATTACACTTAACTCAAAATATGCGTGTCCAGTTGCAAACTGCTCGCTCCGCACAAAATTTTTGCATCACTTGTGGGAAATTGGGTACAAAAGTGCCAGCTGATCCGAGTTAAGGGCGATATTCTTTGATTCTTAACTTCTGTAATGTTATTACATCAAAAGTAAAGTTGGTTAAAAGGTTTTTGCAGATATTTAAATTACTTATACGAATTCCACTTGACTGAGTGAACGAGCGATTCTTGCCACTCAATACAAAGACGTAACGCTATTATTCAACGTATAACTCCAAATATGTTTTCAAATACAAATCAATCGACATTGTTGTGGAAGCAGATACAGTGGTTAATAATCCAACAGCTATATTTACCAGAGATGCCACCGCATATACTGCAACTGAGAATTGGCGTACTATTTATCATGTTGTGAAATATAAACCAATCTAAGCCTTGCAATAAGACATAGCTTGCAGTAAAAAAATAACAAACAATATAATAGAAAAACAATCTTAACAGGGCCTTTTACAGGTGAATATATTTTCAGTCCACGCATTCCTATGATCGCACCGGATACAGCATTACACTTTAGGAAATTGCACATTCGCATTTTATTGTCGTTTGCAATAACAATCAACAAAACTAAGGGTACAATCTTTACAATTGTGTCGCTTACTGTTGCAGACTGGCCATCAACAACAACCTTTATTAACTTATTTTGCTAGGGAGGGGAGGGCTTCCAGCAGGCAACACCGGTGACCGGGCCCTGCTAATATACATAAACATATTGATTGAAGTATTGGTAAAAGTGCAGAATCTTTTGATCCACGTAAAATCCTTTAGAGTTATCATTCTTTAGGTTTTCGAAGGTTCTGAAAACGAATATAACTGTAAAAATCCCAAGAAACACGTTGCTTTTAAGATATGAAGAAAATATACTGCGAGGGATTACTTATCTATTTCAATTAAAATCAAAATGAACATCCAATTTAAAGCCAAGTTTTACATAAATAGGGACTAATTTACGTTAAATTAATATAGAAAAGGTATATCCCACTACTTGAAACAGTAATGCACGACCTTAAGGTAGAATGTCACATAGCCCACTATACAATTCAGCTCAGTAGATTTTTAACAAACATTTAGTTCTTAAATTATGATCAGAAGTTACCGAGATGTCGCACTTATAAAATTGCCAGAAAAATTAGTATTATTATATAAGAATATATCTATACTTGTCGCCAAATTAAATATGAAAAGGCTCATATCTTTAGATCTCTAGACATAAACATATGTTTTACATGAACAAATTCAGGCTTTTATTAGATTATAACACTATTCTAAGGGTAAAATGTTATGACAATTGATAAAGAAGGACATATATTTCCAAATCAATAAAATAGGCTCAAATCAGCATATATATATAGTGTCCTAGCAAGCAAGGTTTAGTTTCGGTGCGTTGAAATGAATTTTCCATTCGGATTGTTTTTCTCGGTTGTCCTCCCTGTTGCCTCGCCATGCAACTAGCATATATATATATATATATATATATATATATATATATATATATATATATATATATATATATATTTATGCGGACAATTTTGAACATAAATACTTAGATTTTTCTTCGTTAAGAAAAGATGTTTCCTGTAAATAAATTGGTTTCCAGCAATTGCTACCTTTATTTCCTTTCAAAATTTTACAATATACCTGATAATATGTCAGGTAAAATACAGTGTTTTTAGGAAGCACTATTTTAGTGATTAAAATAGAAAACAGCATAATAAACGATAGTATATTGGGATCCGAATTTACTCCCAAGTAATTTGATTCCCGAATAAATGTATTAAAAATGTCTTTCGTACATGTGTTATCAATCACTGTCTCGAAAATGTTATATATATATATATATATATATATATATATATATATATATATATATATATATATATATATTAAACAACAAAGATATCAGTATGTGTTTTTATGTTCGTCGATGTTAACAAGCTGTAACGCATGTGTACTCAATGCTAATTGATTCGCTGTTCTACTCATGGTCGACCGTGCATGCCGTAATGCTTATTTAATAAACATAAACACTCACTTAAATATATAATAGCTTATATGATGTAATGAGTGCGCATTGGTGTGTCGTCATGGGTATCAGAAAATCCGAGATTCATCTATAAATGCACTTTAATCACACACTTATGTTATAGAGCTTAAAGGTACGTAATTATTTTTTCCGTTTTATATTCCTCACACACGCGCAGGCGCTGTCACGATATGCATCACAACGTTTACCTTCAAAATAGCGGTACCATATCCGCCTAAATATCTGCCAT
Organism: Euprymna scolopes; assembly: GCF_053919585.1. Classification (NCBI taxonomy): domain Eukaryota; kingdom Metazoa; phylum Mollusca; class Cephalopoda; order Sepiida; family Sepiolidae; genus Euprymna; species Euprymna scolopes. The sequence continues at coordinate 74,818,848 of NC_136489.1, read as the reverse complement.
ATCGACTTTAAAACTATAAATTTTTATTCATGCTCTTAAACATTATTATTTTATTGGACTTAATGTACATTTCAATCCTCATTTTATTGGTAGCATAGAATTGATTCTTTAATTAATATGTTGGAATATTACTTGAATCAAACAATAATAATATGCCGAGTATTAATGTGATTTTTGTCTGATAACTTATATAATAATATTTGTAAAATGTCATCCATTACTTCAGATATTAAGTTTTTGCGTAAAAGTCTATCAGAAGTTTTACTATTTTTAGCCCGCATTCTACTTATCTGTTTTTTTTTTTTTAGCTTCATTTACTATTTAGTTTTATATTTTACACTTTTTCAAGAAATATTTATTTTCATTATTGTTGTTTCGTCTTACATTATTATTTCATAAAATTCTGAGATATCAATTTTGTTAAATTACTGCAGTTTTATTGGCTAAAAATTCTAAAGCTAAAAACTATCGATATTTACAGCCTCAAGACATATTCCTGACTACAAAATAATGTTGTCAGTGCTTAATTATTAATGAAGGAAAGTCGAATTAAAATTAATGGTCATTACTTTAACTCTGTTTTTAAATTGTTTATTATATTTCAATTAGGAATTCGTATTGGCTAATTACGATGTTTACATTTAAGATTATATTAGGCCCTACATTAATTTTAATTAATCATGTCAAAGTGTACATAAAAGAGAGGTAAGTATCACGCACATAAAACGTACGACAAGTTGTTACATAATTGTGCTAATATACATGGTATATATGCTTGGCAAACATATTTTGATAACATAATGAATACGTTGGTTAATCAGAATGAACTGACTTCAAGCTTATACAAAATAACAGCCACTCACTACTCAAAAAATGAGTACCAGTACAATATGTGTTTTTGATCCCGGTAACGGCGCAAGCGTAAGTGTTATTCCTGTCAATTGAATACAAAGTACGAGAATTGTCTGATATACCTTTTTCTCCCCCGTTAAGGATATTTCATATGCCTTTTTTTAAAATTCAATATCTGATATATTCTTAATGTCTCTATTAATAGTTTTCAGGTATTCACAAAACAATATAACATATAACGATTTCACTCCTCGCCAATATATTTGCCAATACGTTTCAACGAATTTTACATTAAGACAAGTCTATTATAAAATACTGTCGTCATGTGATAACTGTGCATTTACAAGAGATAAATATTGAGTGAATGCGACATCTAGCATAATATTTATATTTTCATTGTGATTGTTTAAGTTTTGGTGATAGAAAATACAGTATTATTTGCAAATAAGAATAGACAACAGAAAACACTTATACATGTAAGATGGATAACCCCGTCATGGGAATAACCTTTTTAAACTAACTCATATGCTACAATTATGTAGACTTATAAGGCTAACTATTACCCAATATGAATTTACATAATATGATATTGATTCCATTTGAAAGGTTACCGTATATTTTTATTCCAAGACGATAAATAAAATAAATCTTTACTTGACAATAATGTATGTTATTCTAATAACTCCTATTAGGTATGCGATAAATAATGTGAATATTTTGAAACTACTACAAAAAAGTACACTTTATTTCAGTTAATGTCAACTTTTTAATATCATATTTATGATGCTTAAACTATCATACACAATTATAATTTATTAATATTATAGGTTGCTTAATATCAGCAACATGCGTTTAAACATATTTCTATTTTAATATATTACATTACATGGAAATGGAAATTTACAACATGAACGTGCGATATATACCATCAGACACTTATCAGTCGCGCACGTAACTGCTCGACAAAAAATGTTACTTGCAGGCTACAATTGAGTAATTAAACCGTAGGTACTGCATGATAAAAATATTTTTTTTCGCAAAATATTTAATGAATTAATTTGGAATAGTGATAATAATAATCTCCATGTTCTTTTGTTTCATTTAAGATATTATTTTATATAATTAGATATAATATCGATTTTAAAATATCGCTTTTAAAAAATCGTTCCTGAAGAATTTTTAAACCGGGAAACTATTCATACTATTCTAACATAACATTTAACAACTGTCCGTTGGAACTATTACTATTTTTACTACTGTTTATTTCTGACTGATGTCTTGCTATAATTATAGCTTGCATATTGATATTTACAGAGAGAGAGACAGACATACATACAGAGAGAGGGGGTGATCAAGGAAAAGGAATGAAGATCAGCTGTAGATCCAGCATAAAAAATTAATTTCTTCCCCAAAAAAACAAATATGTAATGAATTAGTTTGGAATAGAGATAATAATAATCATTTTTTACAAAATATATTTTCATAATTTGCAAAAATGTATTGATACAATTGGATAATTTTGCATTTTTCTTCTAATGTTTTATATGCAATTAATTTTATTTCTTCTGTCAAACAATTAAAATCAATATAATAATCGTTTTTTATAATGAGAAAATGTAAAAATATTTAAAATCTTTAAAAGTGTAACAGAATCTCAATTACTATTTTATTAGTGCTTAAGGCACGTCTGATTGAGTGGAAATAAAATATTTTTTAGTTACATTATAAGAGTTTTTGGTAAAATAATTTTTCGGGTAAACGTTTTGCTGATTATTTTTCTGTTGAGGCAGACATCTTTTTTCAAGTAAATAAAATAACCAGCAATGGGGAAACATGTCGTATATTAGTAAATACGCCAAAAGTTAATAGATTCATCATTAATTTGAGTTAAAAACAACTACGGTGAAATTTTTGGCTATGCTTTAAATGTTCTTTGATCAGAAAATATTAGTGTGTCGTGAGTGTCAACCTCACATTTGTTAAGTAATACCATCAGTAGTGTAATAATAGTATAAGAAGTGATACAACATTAATCAGCGTCAGTAGATATCTTACCGGGGTAGAATTTATGAACATATAATTACGATATTATTGCTATCGAAAAAAAGTAATGTCCTAAAATAACCATTATGTTTTTAGTATTACTTCTATTAGCAAAATCTTAATCCGAAATGTTTACGGTGAAAATGTGTAAGAATCGAACTGTCTACAGTTGATTATTTCTATTATGTGAAATGGTAGTACTTATAGAATTATTTGTATTATATAATGGTTATAAGCTTGTCATAATATCACTGTATACTATAAGCGCGCAGTATGTCGTGATAGTAGCTTATATAAAATAGTTCATTTCTAAACAATCTCATATTTTATCTGTTCATGTATGTATAATAGCTATTAATTTCCGTGAGGTCATATAACACATCAGTGTATCAACTTGTCAACTCAGTATGTGAGAGTGGGTGTTGTTTTTCCATATCCATAAACAGATTAATAAGAGCACACCGATATATGGTCGTAGAGACGTTCTGTCAAACGGTTTGCTAATTCCAATCCACCAACAAAAACATAATTTAAAAACAAACAGTCCAACGGTAAACATCCCCATTAGATATGTTAACAACAGATTACTCATACCTTTTTTTATTAATTTCGGGTGCATTTAAGTATGGGTTATAATGTAGTATCATTTTTTACCTAATCTACACACTACTATTGAGTACATTACCGCCCGGTTTGTATGTCTGACCAGATTCTACTTGTTTTCAAATTATTTTTTCTGTCCCCGAATTTGATTGCATCAACATATTTCGCTTTAAAGTGGGTCAATATTTGTAATTGATTCCACATGTATTGGCTTTCGTGAATTCTTAATTCAAGCGGATTGCTATTTGTTGGCAATCGAATTTTTGTCACCATTGCTTATTGCTTAATTCCTTTTTTTACAATGTTACCACCACTTATAAAGGCCCAGAAGCCACTCAGGGTAATTTACATTACGTTAGTGTGGAGATTTGACGAAGCGTTTACTTAAGGGGGCGGTTCGTTAGGAATTTGTTAACGTTGGCCTTGAAGACATCCAAGTTGTAGTCAGGTGGGAAGCAGGCAGACGGAACAGAGTTCCACAGGTGTGCAGTTCTAAGAAAGAAGCTTTCTTCATGAAACCCACGTTTTGATTTAGGCACAGATAAAGAGTGGGGGAAATTTTTCACAGTGGATTCAGCTAGACGGGTGTTTTTCGTGAAAGATTGACGAGGGAGGACCAGAGATTGGAGTTCAGACGAGCACCTGCCATGGAAATAACGATAAAACAAGGATAGGCTCGCAACGTCTCTTCTGTGGGAGAGAGATTGCAGGGTAGAGGAAAGGGCATCTCCCACTAAGCCACTAAGTCTATTTTGTACTCTGTCAAGGCAGGATAGGCTGTTTTTAGCAGCTCCTACCCAGATATGGCAACAGTATTCCATCCTCGGACGTACTTTGCTTTTATATAGATAGAGAATTGCATCAGTAGTGAGATATCTTCTGGAGCGGTAGAAGGATCCCACCATTTTCCCAGCGACCTTGGCAACAGACTTGATGTACGTGTTTCATTTCAGATCAGGAGTAATGGTCAAACCCAGAAGCTTGTCAAAACACGGGGCCTAACCCAGACGAGAGCCATCCATCCGAATTGAAACTAGATGGGGACCAGAGCGTTGATGATGTAAGGATAGGAGTTTGGTTTTGGATCCATTAAATGTAACCAGCCACGTCTTCCCCCACTGAACAACGCGCTCGAGATCAGAGGAGAGAGAATCAGAGAGAACTTTGTCATTTACATCCTTTGATGCGTTGCCGTAGATGGTTGTTTCATCAGCATAGATGTCAACGAATGATTTAAGTATGTGTTTAGGGAGATCATTGTTGTAGATCAGGAAGAGAGTGTGCCCAGTATGGACCCCTGAGGGACTCCAGCATTTATATGGCAGGCCTCCGATTTTTGACCATCTACCACTACTCTCATGAGCCTATCGGAGAGAAATGATTTAATGATTGAGAAAACATTTCCAGTTACACCGTAAGTGGAAATCTTGTGAAGTAGATCCTTATGCCATACCTTGTCGAAGGCCTTTGATATGTCAAGAGCAATTGCCCTAGAAAGGAAGCCTTTGTAAAGAGATTCACTAATCCTATGGGATATAACCGTCAGCACATCTGCGGTAGATCTTGCAGAGCGGAAACCATATTGTGTGTCACTAAGAAGGTTGTTCCTGCTGAGGTGGTTGACTATTTCTCTATTTAATATGGATTCAAGCAACTTACTCATAACACACAGGAGACTGTTTGGTCTGTACTGAGAGGGAGATGACTTATCACCTGAATTCTTAAATACAGGGCAAACTGATGAGGTCTTCCAGGGAGTCGGAAAGGACTTCTCCTTAAGGCAGCGCTTAAATAGTTTCGTAAGTATGGGAGCGAGTTCTGGTTGAAGCTTTTTTAACACTATAATTAGGATGCCATCAGGGCCAGTTCTTATTGTTTACTTGTTGTTCTGTAACTTTCCATTTATTGTTTCACATATTTTATTCAATCTGATTATTATTTTTACATGGATTTTAATCTCTTCATTTTGTCATATTTTTCTATTTGACTTAGCTATACAAACTCTAGAACTAAACAAGCATAGGGATTCGATCTTCTCAGAGAGCGTCCATGTGTTACATTAGCAGTACTACATAAACTTGTATTTGCAATGTCATCGGAAGTAGTAATAATGTCTATACAGTCTGTATCGCTGTAAATAATTCTAACTTTATTTTTTTGTACTGCTATTACTATTTTTATTATTATGAGTAGTCCGCATGAAAAAAATTACATCCAAGCAATATCGAATAACAAAATATGTTTCGATCCAGGATTTCCTTTAAAAAAAGAAAATGTCAAAATCGATCATGAAAAGGATCAATAAGAAAAAGTTGTATTATTGAATTAGAATCACATAATAAGAAAGTAATTTAGCACTAAAAATGAAAATGAAATCAGACCAATTATATTTCGCACGATTTTTTTTAGAAATATTGACTTTATAAGAAAAGGTGTTATATCAAAGGTCCAATTCTATTTCTAAAGCACAAATATGAGAATATAAGAAATATTATTCCGACGAGATAGACATATAAAACAAGAGAAAAAAAAAGTTATATATCAATCAAGGTTTCTTGCTTAGGAATATTAAGTTTAAGAAAATACAATACCGGTATCATATCTGAAATTATACTTTGGAAATATGTAATTGTTCTAGTAAATAACGATAAAAAGTCGTTGGCATTTCTAAATTAACATAGAGTTGGAGCGCGAGTGATGTGGGTTTTTACGTGACTAAGTCGCTTAGATATTAAAAAAAATATATCATGCAATAGTTGCTATGTATATATATATATATGTATATATATAATTGCTATGTATATATATATATATATATATGTATATATATATATATATATATATCCGTTTTTTAATATAAATTTGGTCTAAAACCAAAATAAGTGTGTCTGCGTTTTATTAATTACTTTTATAGGTGATTTTTGTTATAGTTTCCTTATATCATAAATATAAAACTACACTAATTCAAACTATTGGAAATATCAAAGTACATTCGTTCACATAGAAAAATTTAGAGGAGGAAAACCTCCGTTCCGCTTACCTCCCTGTTGCAAGAGCGTTACTCATTTTACAAAAATTCTACCTTTTAAAATTGTACTAGCAAAGTGATATAACGTATACATATATCTCATTCACCCATGCATGTATTATCTTCAAAATCGGCGAATTCGTTAATTTTTAATAAAATAAAATTGTTTCCTGCTCAAGTTGGGAACGACCACCCTGCAGTTTATCGGAAGGAACTTCATGCGCTACCTTTCGGTTATTTAGTTCACAATATCTTCTAAAATACATTACATTCTATAGAATTTCTTGTTGATTATATTGTCAAGTACCATGGTTCATTTCATTAATTTCAAACGTGCCTTTGTATTACATTGCAAAGCATTATATACAAAGAAAATGTAAATCTACGGTGGTTTCTCTATGCAGTGTGGACTTTGTCACTGTTAGGAGTAGGTGAAGTTTCTCCTCGGTACACTGAGATGGGTGCATGACTAAAGAAGTCAATAATTTAAGTCTATTGTAAAATGGACACTTCAGCGATATTTATATCAGTAGACATCATTAAAAGTATATAAATCTATTTGAGGTTTACCCAATCACGACCAACATATTGTTGTCATTGGTTTGGATTCAGTCCTACAACAATTACCGATTATTATGTATTTTATGTATATGTTTATATATTTCTTTGATCGCTTCCACGCCAGTTAAGAGATACACCTTCTGCAATACGTTACTTTTTTACTAGCTGTCAGTCGATCTTTGTTTAAAGAGACATGTAATAAAGTGATACACGCTTACATTTACCAGAACATAGACATATTAGCATGGTTTTCAAAATCTTTCTTCGAATCCCACAAAAATAAGCGAAATAAGGCTTCTCTTCAATCTCTTTCAGTGTACTAAATTTCTCTTCTCCCCGTTCGAAAGCAATTTCAAAATTAAAAAAATATATATATATGGGAGTTCAATAAAGCGATACACAGGGGTTATAATACACGTGTGTGCACAATATTCTTTTAAATGTGTTTTTCTAACGCTATGGTTATTTGGGAATTTAAAAAATATCAGACATATCTTGGATGAGAATCGTCAAAATATAATGCCGGTTATTTTACAGAACATATTAATATAATACATTTGATTTGTTTCTAATGTAAATTAGATAAAGACAAACATTTGCTTCAAAATTAACATCATAAGTTGAAAGCTGGTGATTTGGCAGTACTAGTAACAACTAGACAATTTACTGCTTTTATTAATAAAAACAAATGAATAGTTTCCGATCAAAGTGTATCCATGTAACTATAATATCAAGAAAAAAAAACTGTCTGTAAAAAAATGAAAATAACACCCGGGGTTGTCTATATAGCATCTACAAAATCTAGTAAATATAATATGTTCATAACCGAAATATTTCAGCAAATAATGAAAATAAAAACGATTTTTCTACAAACTCTGAAAGTATCTTTGCGATTTGAAATGATACAATCGGATTCATATAGTTAACTCTAAATTATAGCTAAACAGGATTGCTATTAACGCAAGAAGACTAATTTATTTTATGTTGAAGTGCATACAAATATAATTTGTTAATTTTTGGTCTTTGGTGCATTTGTTTTCACATTTCTGAATTGTCTGCAGTAATGCGAGTTATAAAAATTAAATACAAGTTATCGTGGCTTGACCGTAAATCATCCAGACCAGGAATTAGTGCAATTGAACTGATTTTTTTTTACGAATTTATTATAAAAATAGAACTATTGACTTATATTACGAGGGGTGTGCAATAAGTAATGTCGTTGACCAACTTCCAGCTGTCGGGTCTAGCTGAACTTTGGCATGGCAAATGATTTATATCTCTACGGGTTGTATAGCAAATTACAGCTATGAACTTATTATGGGTTCTTTTTTACAGGTGTTTGAACTGAGTTAGGTGTGAAATGGAGCCTGTAAAATGTCGAGCAATGATCCGGTTTTTTGTATTTGAAAGGACGCACACCACAAGAGACGTTTAATGAAATGAAAGAAACTTATGGTTATAATGCCCCATCATATAACCTTGTAAAACGCTTATATCGTGAACTCAAACATGGCAGAAAGTATGTGGAAACAGCTCCCGGGTCTGGTCGCCCCCCTTCTGCCATTGATGAGGTATCTGTCCATCAAGTTGAGACTGCCATTTTGGAAGATCGGCGCATTACTATTCGCCAAATAGCCCAAGATGTCAAAATTAGTACAGGGTCTGTGGAAACTATCATTCATGACCATTTGCATATGCATAAGGTGTCTGCCAGATGGATTCCAAGGTCGTTCACACCATTCCAGAAGCGAGAACGCGTCGAGTGCTAAAGGATGAATTTGGAGATGTGCCCAGAAGATGAGTCAAAGTTTTTCAAAAGACTGATTGCACAGAATGAACATTGGATCTATCACTATGATCCAGAGACCAAAGGCCAGTCAATGCAGTGGAAGCACTTGGACTCACTACATCCAAAGAAGGCAAGGGTGCAGCCCTCCGCTGGCAAGGTTATGCTCACAGTCTTCTGGGACCAGGACGGAGTAGTGATGACAGATTTCCTGGCAAAGCGTACCACAATTACAGGAGCGTATTATGATTCACTTTTGAGGAAATAAAGGGAAGCTATCAAAATTAAGAGGCAAAGGTACCCTCCTCCTGCAGAGCAACGCTCCGATCCACAACTCGCATGTAGCAAGATAAGAAGCACGGGCGTGTTGTTATGAAATCCTCACCATCCTCCTTACTCTCCTGACCTTTTACCCTCTGACTTTCACCTCTTCCCAGGCATAAAGTAGTTTTTGAAAGGAAAGCGTTTCCCAGATGATGCAGCCTTGATTTCTGAAGTAACGTCGTGGTTGGAGGACCAACCTGGGGTGTTCTACAAAAACGATCTCCAGAGCTGCAGCAAACAGTGGGAGAAATGCAGACCTCTGGGTGGTTCACATGTAGAAACAGACTAATAACTGTACCAAATATCGTTGCTGTACTGCTATGGGAAGTAGGTCAGGTTTTATATAGTGGTTTCATTAAAAGAGTCTTAGGAAGAGATGCTTATAAAGAGTCTTATTACAGTGAGGGATGTTGTAAGACTCAGAGAGAGAGAGAGATGTTGTTGTAAGAGTTCTAAAGGGATTGTTCATATTATTATTCTTATATATTAAATGTTCATTCCTTAATTGTGTTGAATGGAAGAATAATGTTTGATTGACAGATTAAATTCAACAATTCGTCCAAACGATTTCATATTGACACACATTTTCTAATTGACACTTCATACAAATTTCAAAACAATAATGGGTGACCTCCAATCTCTGCATTTGCGTGTATGTGTGTGTGTGTGTGTTTTTTTTTAACAACCCAATTCATTTATCAATGAATTACGCATTGTGACTTGTTTACTATATTTCCATTCATTACTACGGCTTTCTTTTACGGCATATCGGCCTTTTCTTTTTCTTTTAAATATTTCTTGTATCTTTTGTTCTCTCTGTGCGTGTGTGTTCAATTTTTTTTGTTCTTTTTTTCTTTCTTTTCTTGTGTTCGCATTTCTGTGATCGTGTAATTTCTTTTCGTGGTATTATTTATTTATTTATTTATTTATTTTTTAATTATCTTGGACCATTTTAAAACGTTGTGTTTTTAATTCTTTTTTTTTTTCGTGGTATCGACCCCAGGTTCGGTTTCTTGCATCGCTGATGCAAACTGGTTCACGAGCACCAAAATACTGTTTGTTATATAGGGGTTATCATTAAAACAGAGGGTCTTAGAGTCTTATTATAAGTGATGGACGTCGTAAGAGAGAGAGAGAGAGATGTTGTTGTAAGAGTTTTAAAGAGATTGTTCATATTATTATTCTTATATATTAAATGTTCATTCCTTAATTGTGTTGAATGGAAGAAGAAGAAGAAGAAGAAGAAGAAGAAGAAGAAGAAGAAAACTCTTGGAGTGAAGGGATAATGTTCAGACAGTTCGGACATGATGATGTTGAGACGTGTATGTAAAGACATATAACACAAATATATAATACAATTGGACTTTACCTTTCTGTAGGAATCATAAGACACAAGACGAGCTTTACAAAACACATAATGGTGTATTTTTCACACGGTCGTGATTCCATCATCAAGAATTCAAAGTTTCACATTTTTTTCTTGAAGTGACGTCTCGCTCCTAGACGCCATACTGTCTCTCTCCGAGTTTTTTCTTTGACTGACTAACTCTAAAGTTTTTTCTCTATTCCTAGATTTTTCTATTTTTCCGTGACGTCATACACATGTTAAAACATGTGCCTTCTTTCACGTGTCCTGGACATACGTGACCAAAACTTTTCCTATTTCTCAGTAACCTATTTATCCAGTATGTTAAAAACATTATCTTATAAGCTGCATTCTTTCAATTTAAAATTTCATAACAAACTTGATAGTTAACATTCTTTCCTTGAAATATTTATCTATATTCTAAACAAATATTTGTTTTACATTTTTAAATTCTCACACGAATCTATTTCTAAACTAGATTACGAGGTTCGAATTTCGCCTATGCTATTTTATTTTCATTTTAAGCTAAATTCTCCATTTTTATACTTACATGAAAAGGGGACATCCCTTATCATGTAACACAGGGGCATTACTTATTGTCCGCCCCTCGTAGCTGTTACGATGGATGCATAGTGATCATTTCTAGAGCAGAGTTACTGTATTTTACTTTACTTATATAATGATCTAGGCAGAAGCCTGAGTGTATGGTTGCTCAGTTTGATGTTTTTTATATACAGAGAAGGGGCAAATATTGTTTAATGCGGTTTTGTAACTTGGAAAATTATGTGTAAATGTCTTTTTTCCAAAGGAGACCCAGGAATTTGATTTTTGTTGATCATTAACTGATACGGTAAGGATATGTGAGAACATGATTTATGTCTTAAAATAGGGTTGCAGGGACGCGAATAGATCTTCAACATGGGCGTGGATAAACCTGCGAAGACGGGAGATCGTTAGACATTCATGATTCTAAACGTAAGAATGTATAGTTCATATAATCCCCTTTGCATTGACAAACATAACTAATGTGTAACACTGAATGGTTGGAATACCACTTTTATGAGCACAAAGAAAACTCATTTAGCTTAAAACAATATACGGGCATTACTTGCAACAATATATAATAGAATAAAAGTCTAAATTGCTTTTGTATGCTATTTCCTCCTTTTAATATCAATTTCAAAGATATTATACAAAACAGGACGTTATTATTATTTCTCCTTTAAAGGTAGCGATGCTGCCTATTATACAGCTTTTAACCCAAAGTAACAAGTAAACATTTAAGTAGAGACTATGAAACTATTTAGCTATTATTGCTCCCGAGCAATCAGAACGTGGTCGATATTAACACCCTCTGTGGTTAATTGATGAGTGTTTATTGTGGTGCGAAGTTTTAAATAGAGTGTACTGGAATAAAACATTCGCTATTCATCAAATGGATCTTTGAAAGAATAATTTGAAAGTTCGAGAATTTTCGCGCTTAAACTCGTAAAACGAATATGTTTTAAAGTAAAAGCCATAATTTATAAGTCATCCCGCTAAATTGAGAAAAGGTGTTGTTGTAAATCCGTGCTAGGGGTCACAGATAAAAAAAAACTACGAGTAGTGTAAAGTGTATAAATATAATATGTATTTATCATAAAGAACACAGGAGCCATAAAAGTCGTATCAGAGGAATGTGCTAGTAGCATCATGTTAAACATGGTATGGATGTCTGAAACGAGTGCTATTCATAAGACTGGTTGATTCTACTTCTCAAATAGGGTTGATTTTTACCGCACAGCCCACCCTTCCGAGCTTTTCATTTCCCTGGAATGATGGTATAGTACTTTTTTCTTCGATTGATCTCTATCGGGTCGATCATTTTCCTTCTCTGGTGGACCGGTGTTGTCCGGTTACTTGTGGTGTTATCAGGTCGAACGTGTTATATATATGGCCCATTCCCTCTTCTTGTTCAGCAAGAATCTTTCTTTCGTCATCTGTCATACGTTTCCGAATTTGGTTAAAAAATTTCTTGTGAGCAAATCTTGGATCTTCGATAATGTAAACCATCCACTCCATCCTTTTCTGGACCTTTCCTAGTTCCCACATCATACGATTATTTTTGTGTACTTGTAAAAATAACTTTTAACCAAAGAAGTACCTATTTTAAGAATCATAGTATTCGGCGGTGTCACCTGCTGGCGACATCTTCGATGGAGCGCTTTTATCTGGCGTAATTCGGTAACCTTCTAAAAACTGCAGGAGCGACTTTTCTGAGGGCCTTCCTTTAGCCTTCTTCAGGGCTCTTTTCAGCGTGTCTACAAATATCTCTGCATGCGCGTTCAATCAGGGATGATAGGTTAGCGTCGTTATGTGGTTTATCTGGAAATCCTCGCAGAAACTATTAAAATCGGTTGAAGTGATTTGTGTGCCATTGTCTGATACGAGACAATCGATCAAACCAAATCTAGCCTACAATTCATGAAAAGCGCTGATTGGAAAATTCGTTGTTGGAGTTTTACATCGAAATACCATGGGGCATTTTGAAAAAAAAGCTGTCTGCTAGAAGTTACCATCTAGTGGGACTGTCTAATAAAGTTTCTATCCAGTGGACCTGCGTAATCGAAGTGCATTCTTTTTCATGGGGGGTCCACTTTAGGCCACGGCCTAAATTGTATCGGGGGCCCTTTTGCAGCCAATTCTCATCCCTTACACGATTTTACCGTGCTTTTATATCAGTGCCCATGCTCCTCCAGTAAACGTACGACATCATGAGGCTCTTCTCCGAGTAGCCTTTAGGTACCCCGTATGGAAATCCTTTAGGATTTCCTTTGTAGTGTAGCTGAGATTATTACTCTTTCTCGGTACAACAGTAGCCCATTGCACATAGAATAAACTTCTGCCGCCGATTCATCTGATTGAAGATTTTGTTTCGTTTCTTTGATCATCTACGTTCTTCAGCCCCCCTTATATCTTCCAACGTCACTGGTAGTTCATTGATTGTATTACACAGTATTTGTGTATATTCCTATGCATTTTGTAGTGACGCTATTCTGTGCCAACTACCGGCTCCCTTGATTTCGGATTGATAACGACAATCCGTCTTCGTAACTTAAATTTGCAGATGTAAGAAATTCCATACTGAAATCGTAATTCAGTATAATGGTCCCCTATCTTAGTAGTATGTTGGCTGTGTGAGCTGACATACCTTTTTAGAGCCAAAGAAGCTCGTAAGCGGCTTATGGTAAGTTTGTAATTTAAAATTACGACCGTGTAAAAATCGGTCGAATTTGTAACCGCGAATATGATCGCCAGTGCTTTCTTTTTGATTTAGGAGTAATTCTTCTTGAATGACGGTAAATTTCAAACGTATAAACGGGCAACATTAAAAGGAAACATATGCCTTTATAAACGATATTGTATGAAATTTGAATGCGTTCAAGCATATTATGTGTTTGATTAAAACACGATTTCGTTGTCAATATATTATCATTAGTTATTTCTGATTATATATTTAAATAAAGATTTTACATATTTATAATTTCTAGCTTATTATAAGTAATACACAAGAGAGATGAATATAAGACATGATTCAATACTCTAAACACAGGAAATGTTAGATAAAAGTAATTATGTGCGAATAATATATTAGTATAGATCAGATGGAAGCTTATTAGAATTAAGATCCTCTTATAACTAATACAAAACTAAATGTTACGGGAAAAACATAGGCATCGATGTTTTAATAGCGATTAATGTTTTACATTGTGGATACGCTAATAAAATACGTATAGTGTATTGTGAAATAAATATGGACATCATATGTTTCTAAATTAATAGTTACAATTAAAGTTGAAAGGGATTTGTCAGGCTTATTAAATGGCATCCAAGGTGACTTCATTATTATTAGCAGCCTTCTTTTTCCTTACGTGGAGTTATCATTAGTAACACTATACTGGATATGGTTATGCATTATAGTTCATTTAATTATGATAGTTTAACGTGGGCATGATTAGTTTATGACACTACACTCCATAACAGGCACGTCAAGAAAACGATTGAACACATTTCTAAAGAAATGCAGAAACACTAGAGGAATACCTCCAATCTGTAGTGAAATGCGGACAAAAATGTTGGTCACGTGCAATGCCGCCAAGACTAAACTAGTTTCATTCAATAATTACAAGAAACCCTCTCTACCTCCTATAGCAATGGCCAACAACTCTTTATCTGCGAGTACATCTTTAAAACTCCTTGACCTTACTGTTATATTTTCTTATTAAAAGAGGTTCTTAGAGACTTAGAGTCTTATTAAGAGAGAGTCTTATTACAAGTGATGTTGTCAGAGAGAGTTGTTGTTGCGTTCTGTTATCGTGTTATGATGTTTTTCATATATATATAAAATGTTCATAATTAGAAGTGTAATAGAAACTCTTAGAGTGAGGAGATAGTCTTAGTGTTCACATTGTAGATATGAGATGTGTATGTAAATACATTTAAAAACATGATATATATAAGATATATATATAACAATTTTCACTTTACCTTTTGGTAGAATTACAACACAGAGACGACGTTTATAAAAACACATGATGGGTTTATTTCTTCTCCCGACCGGTCGTGGTTTTCTGAGTCAAGAATTCAAAGCCTCACATTCTAAGTTTCAAAAGCGACCGTCTCGCTTCTAGGCGTTCGAATCCCAACTGCAGACAATCGTCTGTCGTCCTCAAACACCCTCTGAATCTCCCAGTTCTCTAAAGTTTCTAACTATATCGAGAACTTCCCGTTTTCCATTATGTCATACATATGTTAAAACATGTTTCTTCTTTTATGTGTTCTGGAAATGCGTGTCCAAAACTTTTTCCTTGGTTTACAAAAGGAATGTTAACCTTTATTTCCAGTAATCTATATTTCCAATATGTTAAAACATGTTTATTAAATTATCCTATAGTTGCATTCCTCAATTGAATTTTCATAACAGAATTGACAACGCACATTCTTGTCTTGAAACTATTTTATCTCTAATCTAAACAATGGTTTGTTTTTACATTCCATTTGCTAATTCTCTCTCGTAATCTATTTCTTAACCTTAATTACGAGTTCGAATTTCGTCTATGCTATTTCATTTTCATTTTCACTAAATCTCTCTATTTTTATACTTACATGGAAAGGGGACAGACCTTATCATGTAACATAACGTTCACTGGAAACATGAGTTAGAACAATTACATTGAAGGCATTGCCAGGGCTGCTGCAAGAAAGGTGGGGTCTTTCTACCGTGCTAGACAACTACTAACACCCGAAAGTATCATGTACCTCTATAAGGCCACCATTCGCCCATGTATGGGGTATTGCTGTCATATTTGGACTGGTGCATTCTCCTTGACAAGGTTCAAAAGAGAGTCGCAAACCTGATAGGCCCCAAACTGGCAGCGAAGCTTCAATCTTTGTCCGATCGACAAAATGTTGCATCCCTCTGCCTGTTCCACAAGTATTTTAGTGGTGTATGCTCTGATGATCTGCAAGCACATGTGCCCCCACGACGTGAGCACCCTCGACAAACCCGTCAGGCTGCTAAATCCCACCCCCACACTCTAGAGATCCCTAGATGTAAAAGATCTTTCTACTTCAATAGTTTCTTCCTCAGAACCGCTGGCCTTCGGAATTCCATTCCAGGTCCCTGCTTCCCCAGCAGTACTGACGTGCAGAAGTTCAAGTATAACGTGAACCGACATCATGCTGCCATATCCCTATATAGTACCCGAGTAGTTGTTGCCCCTGATAGTAGCCCCTACACCAAAGTGGCAATTTGCCTTGTTTGGGGTGCAAATGTGATACAATAAGACTGATTTGAATGGAATTCATCAAATTACACAAACCGTGTGCTTATTTTATATAGCTCAAACACAAGTCTCTTTTTTATTTCTCTCTCTCTCCCTTTTCTCTCTTACTCTCTCTGTATATATATATATATATATATATATATATATATATATATATATATATATATATATGTGTGTGTGTGTGTGTACGTGTATATGCGTCTATGTATATTTATATTCTGAAAGTAGAATACTATGTGTACTTATCAAATTATTATTTTCTTTTGTTCAAAGACAGGCTTATGTATAAATGACCCACATTTGACAGAACTTATGTTATGAGAATTTTTATTTCTCCGGCACTTATAGGTAAATCATTTCTGTTATGAAAAAAAAACTAGACTGTTATATTTAATTTTGTCTTGAAAAATAGAGCGCGGATATTGTGATTTATGTAATTTAAATGCATTTGTATGTAATGTAGTTACATATGAAGAACAATCGGATAATTTTATTTACATCAGGAAATCATTTCAAACGTCAGGTGCTGAACTGTATTTTATTAAAATAATAGTAATAATTGTGTAGTTTATGTCTAAGACAAGTAAGCAGAAGATAGGAAATAGAAAACAATAAAATCCATTATCTCATTATGAGATTAACATGAGATTAACATTAGGAGTTACCTAAATAATACATAACTTTTTCTTCTTTAAAGTGTTTATTATATTTAATTTCGATTTATAAATATGTTCATATGATATTTCCTTAAGTGATCTCAAAAAAATTCTACTGAAGAGGTTTTGCTTTATTTTTTGTGATAAACAACAGTTACCGCTGTATTATCGTATATATTAAATGTAGAGTTCAAGAGTAGTAGAATATAATTATAATAATCATTTACTGCGAAATTAAACAAAAAAATTGTCATCATAAATTTAGCTAAAGCATTAAGCATTCGTCAAAGAGTTATGTTTTGTCAAGATATTTATTTTCCGTTATACAGGGTGAACAGAAAGTCCTTGGCCCATTTTTAGTTTTAAAATTAAATATTGTTAAAATCACTTTTTCTCTTTTCGAATAAAGTAAGTATTTAGTCTAACTATTGATCTAATTATTTTCAACAAAAATATTAAACAAATTTGTTTAAACTTTCAGCAAAATGAACAAGCGAGAGGTCATAATTCAACTTCATTGCGCGGGAAGGACAAACTCAGAGATTATTAAGCTCTTGAAAGTGGCTAAATCCACCGTGTACCATGTTGTGAACAGATTTAAGGAATTGGTACATCCGAAGACCGTCCTAGGAATGGAAGACCTCGCACTGCTCGAACAAAGAAGGTGATTAAAGCTGTCCGAGAGAGGGTAAGGAGGAACCCGAAGAGATCTGCAAGACAAATTGCTAAATACATGAATGTGAGGGTTACCTCGATGAGAACCATCGTAAAAAAACATCTCCAGTTGTCCCCTACAAGATGAGAAAGAGACAGTACCTCACACCTGCCCAAAAACACAAGAGACTTGAAAGAGAACCGCTTCTTCTTGGAGAACTGAAGGCTGGCACGGCAGAGCGAGAGATCGTTTTTTTCTGATGAAAAACTCTTAACAATTGAAGCGACTGTTAACAATCAGAACGACAGAGTTTACGCAAAATCTTCAGCAGACATTGATGACTCCGTGAGAATAGTTTTTCGCCGATAAAAGCCGTCTTCCCTCATGGTGTGGGCTGCAGCCTCCAAATCTTGGAAGTCGCCTCTGATTTTCGTTGAGCAGGGGGTTAAGATCAACACAGATCGCTACATTAACGATATGTTGGTTCCAGCATTTCAAGAGATGAAGGGACACTTCAAAGATCAGCCTTTCACCTTGCAACAAGATAGAGCGCTACCCCACACCTCCAGAAAAACTCAGGACTGGTGCCAACGTCATGTTCCGAGATTCTGGAGTAAGGAGATGTGGCCTCCTGCAGCGCCTGATTTGAATCCCATGGATTTTTCGGTGTGGTCTTTGTTGGAAGCAAAGGTCTGGTCTGTTGCTCATCCAAGTGTTGATGCTTTGAAGAAATCTCTTCTGAGTGAATGGGCTAAAATAACTCAGGAAACGCTGGGTGCCTCGGTTGGAAACTTCAGACAGAGAATTGAACGTCTAATCGAAAGGAAGGGACATCACATTGAAAATAAATAATTTGAATTTATTCTTGGTTTCCTAACCTATAATTTTCATTCATGTTTAACTTATATTTTTGTAATTTTCTATTAATAAACAACTTTTGAATTGGTCCAAGGACTTCCTGTTCACCCTGTATATATATATATATATATATATATATATATATATATATATATATATATATATATGCATATATATATATATATAAAATGTATAAGGATAACGTTTGCTATGAAACGGTAAAACGGAGCATTAAATATGTTACTTGAACGATATATCTTATTCGAGTATATAGTAAATATATAAAATGAAATGTATTGAATTTTTGCGTGCTTTCTCTGTAACACATTCAGAGCTCCATTGTATACGATTTTTATAAATTGTTATGCATATATATATATATATATATATATATATCCACACACAGAAATAGAGATAGATAGAGGGAGAGAGAGGGAAATATAAGAAATAGGCATATAGATATGCATATATATATAAAATAAATACACATATATATATATATATATTTATATATATATATATATATGAAGTTCGTTCTTCTACGTTTGAATGATAATTTTAATAATTTGTAGATCGGCCAAAAACTATGATTTACGAAAATATATATACAGCATCTTTGCCAATATCCTTGCCCATACATTAGTGCTGCATGATAAAATATACAAACTTTTATTTTTATATTTTGCGAATTGCGTTTATATTCTGTGTATGCTCTGATGTAGACAGTATGAGCAAGTCGATGGGAAAATTAATGGACACGCTTTTTAGGAAAAGGGTTTGGTTACAAGCCAAAATGTCGGTTTATTTATCCGGTTTTCTCCTAGCAAAAAAAGTTATTTTTCAAGGATGAAAAGATTGTGAAAAAATATATTTTTCGAACCAATTTTTGTTAATAGATAACATAGTCAAGCATTTATATATGCATAGGCATATTTATTAATATAAATATATATACATTTCAGTGTGAGAGAATGTTTTTCTCTTAAATTCTACACAATTAAGCTGTGTAACAACTAAGCATGAATAGATTTCGGCGTAATAGTGAGATAAAATAAATCATCTTGTAAAAAAATCTATGTATATAATTATCGCTCCTTTATCAATTAAAATTAACGTTCATGAATTCACTTGCATACTAATAATGACAAGTATTTAAAAAAAAAATATTTACATAAGTTTTAATAAAAAGCAGACTCTTTAATATCATTGTCAACATGTGAAAAATATCAACTTTATATATATATATATATACATATATACATATATATACATATATATATATATAATAACATATACATATGTAGAGAGAGAGGGAGAGAGAGAGAGAGATAGAGTCAGTAAAAAAAAAGAAAATGGCAATATAATAATATATACTTATATATGCTGATGTGTTAACTTATTCCATAAAATCGATATACCACTTAAGGGCGTAGGATATGTAACACTCTTTCTACTATGGTATTTCGAAAGCGAATGCTTCTAATTAGAATAGGAGCGGCAATTATAGATAACATAAAAAAACAGATCAAAATCTAGCAATAGGTAGATTATTTGATAAAAAAAATAACAAATACGATCCTGGACTCGAAATCAGAAATAATATTCAGAGATGCAGGCAAAAAAGAAAATTTTAATATGGAAACACACTAAACTCTGCCGATAAGGCTCCTCCATCAAGGACTAATATTTGTGGCCCCTGGGATCGCCTGTCCTTCATAAATCCAACTGCTTCCCTGATTACACTTCCTCTTAATTGCTATAAACGGCTGACCTCCCTTACATATCCAAGCTACAACCCAGTGTTTGACACTGGATTTATCCCGCCTTTTTTTCTAAACCGAGAAACTCCTGCCGATCAATACAACTCTTTCATTACCTTTTAACACACTTGACCTCAACTATAGAGAATTTCTTGGTCGCACTCACAATCACTACACTTATTTTTAATGAGAGAATAGAAGTGTGACCAGAACACTATCTGATCACACATGAATACACCCCATCAAGACTGGGGATAGATTAAAATTATATATTGAAAAGTATATATTATAGACCCCGGCAATGCAGAGATTTTTTATATATGATTTATATATATATATATATATATATATATATATATATATATATATATATATATATATAGAGAGAGAGAGAGAGAGAGAGAGAGAGTTATAATGGAATAATTCCTGGAGGAAATCCGGGTATGAGAGCTCAATGTGGTAAACAAAGCAATAACATAAAAAAAATTTATTATTTATTTTATATATATATATATATATATATATATATATATATATATATATATATATATATATATATATATATTGAATCTATAACGGAGATTAGTTTTTAACGGGAACTACACGTCCTATAAATGAGGTGAAATAAATCACGGACATTCAATACTCAAAGGATTTTCACTAAGGATCAGAAATACATTACAATAAATGCGGATTTGTTCAACAAATCCGGGCACTGGCCACATTACACTATTCTGTAGGAATATAAGAATTATCACAAGAGCCGTATACCGTAAAATTATATTCTTCTATTGTTTCTTCATCGAAAATCAATCGATTAAGGAAAAAATATGTATTGAGTCCCTGCCCGTTGGTATAAATGACAGACTTATATCATTGCGCATTGCTGTAGGAATGGACAAATATGCCACATTTTTTAGTTGCTATGTCGTTCTGATAGAAAAGATATAAATCTTACATAAACTTACAGCATCGAGGAATGTTTGTCAGACCATAAATTGATCTGCTCCACAGTCAGCATGAAAATCAAGCGTGTTGTTCGAAACCAACGTAATTCTTCCATCAAAAGAATTGATGTAGGCAAGTTGAAGGTTTAGAAGATAATGCACTCATTTCAAAAGGCTACTGATGAAAATCTGGTCTCCGCTGTATGTAAGAACGATATTGAGGCTTCTTGGAAAAAGTTTAAAACTGCAGTGTATGACACAGCCAAAGAGTCATTAGGATATGTTCGAAGGAAAAACCACGATTGGGTTGATGAAAATGATCCAACTATCGTCCCATTGCTCAATAACATGCATCAAACCCACAAAGTATGGATTACTGACAAAAATTCTTCAATGAAACACAAGACTTTCGAATGGTTAAAAGTTTGGCACAATCACGGCTCCGGAAAATGAAACAAAACTGGTGGGAGTAGAAAGCTGAAGTTTTACAAGATGCGCGGATAGGTGTGATTTTAAATCATTCTACCAAAACCTCAAGGGCGTTTTTGCCCCCATTTTAAGGGGGCCATCTCCAATATTTTCGTCCGATGGCATTCTTCTCGCTGATGAAAAAGAAGTTACTAAGCGCTGGGCTGAACACTTTTAAACAGAGAATCGACATTGGATGAAGGAGTGATTGACGGTAGTCCCCAGAGGCCATCCATCGAGGCGATTGCTGATACTCCATCCATGTTGGAGATTTAATGGACTGTAAAGCAACGTTCAAAGGGTAAGGCTCCAGGTGATGACGGCATACCTGCAGAAGTATACAAAGGTGGAAGCCTATGTTAATAAGGAAACTAAGTGCCCTATTTTCATTAATATGGGAACTTGGTACCGTTCCACCACAGTTCCAATACGCGGCAATTATTCACCTGTTTAAGCACAAAGGAAACAAGTGTGAGTTAGATAACCATAGATAATTTCTTTTTTGTCTGTTGCTGGTAAGATTCTAGCTCATGTAATCCTAAACAGACTTAATGGTTCAATCTGTAATTGTGCCCCCAGAAACTCAGTGTGGTTTTAGGGCAGGAAGATGTACTGTGAACATGATCATCAGCCTTCGGCAACTACAGGAGAAAGCTAGGGAGCAGAATAAGGAATTGTTTATCACATTCGTTGACCTGACAAACGAATTTCATACCGTCTATAGGGATGCCATGTGCACTGTTTTGAGGAGGCTTGGTATTCCGGACAAGATGTTGAATATGATTGCCTCCTTTTTCTGAGGAATGGTGGCGACAGTACGATCTGGCTATAAACAAACTGAACCATTTGAAGTGCCAAATGGAACAAAGTAAGGGTGTGTCCTTACTCCGATCCTATTTGCTCATTTCTTTTCGGTTAGGCTTGAGACAGTTTTGAGGAACACCTCAGGAGGCATAGCTGTTGAGTATCGATTAAGTGGAGGATTATTTAATCAGCAACGGTTCAAGGCCAACACAAAGCCTTCTGTGCAGACTGTTTTTGACCTCCTTTATGCTGATTACAGTGCTTTTGTTACCCATAGTCTTGATGACAGGCAGAACATCCTCAATAGCTTTTCTGTCCAACAATTAGCATAAAAAAGACTGAAATTATTCACCAGCCAAAACCAATCGCTTCGTCCTCTTCACAACCAGTTGTACATGTTGATTGTGAAGCTTTGAAAACAGTATCTTTTTTAACATACCTCGGTCCTGTTGTGTCTGATGATGCTAAATTTGAAAAGGGCATCGAAATAAGAATTAATAAAGCTAGTGAGACATTTGCTAGGTTGCAACTCAGACTATGGCACAGCCACGATGTGTCTCTAAAAGTAAAGGTGGCAGTCTACAAATCTGTTGTTCTGCCTACTCTTCTGTATGGTGCCGAAACGCGGACCTTGTACCGCAAGCATATAAATCAGCTTGAATCCTTCTATAAGAGATGCCTGCATTTTATTAGCAATGTTGGATGGCAGGAACGTGTTCCGAATAGTGAATTACTGGAGAGATGTGAAATCACTGGTATTGAATCATTTTTGATCAGGATACAAATGTGGTGGTCGGGTCATCTTGTGACAATGGATGACTCAAGAGTTCCCAAGCAACTTTTTTTATGGGCAACTTACAAATTCTTGCCGTCAAATAGGGCGTCTCCTGTTTCGTTACAAAGTTAAACTAAAAGACAATCTGAAACGTCATGGAATTTCTCTGAGTTCCTGGGAGAGTGCAGCAGGGGATCGCAGAGAATGGAGGAAGATGTGTTTTCTGAGAACCAAAGAATTTGAACATAACCGCATTTGTCATAGGGACGCCCTCCGTGCAAATATGAAGGCAAAACACAAGACCAAGCCACCTAAAAATAATATGTATGCCACTGTGGTTTCAGAGCACGCAGAAAAGCAGGGTTATCTGTTCACTCGAGAAGGCATCTTTGAACGACAAGCATATGAAAGTTCATCATCTGTGGAGGAGTGTGCCAGACGTCTACAGGATTGCAATTATGCGTGTGGTGTCACAGAGATTAGGAGCAGCTGTGGATTGCATAATGAACCCTCATTCATCGTCTTCAATGAGAGAATCCACCATAATAGAACCAAGTATAGAGATATTTATATTGACGGAGTGTCGAACATGGGGAGAAATTTATATTTTTAAAAATCAAATTATGTGAAATATATAATAAAATAATATAATCATGAGAATATGACGGAGTGATACAAAATATAAACATATAAGCATATACTTATAAAATCATATGAAAACCTTTCAGACAAAGGCGCTTACATGAGATAATATAAAAAGTTACATAGTTATGGCAGATGAGTATCAGGCAAATAGTAAAAGAAGGCAAAGTCACCAAACAGTCGTCGAATGTCAATGTGGGAATAAAATATAAAGAAGATCACTGAAAGTTTTGTTGGATTCGTATAAACTGAAGGTATGTGTAGTCATCAGAAGGTTTAATCTTTGATTTCTTTAGAAATCCTCAATAGAGAAATAGAATATAAAATCAGAGTTCATAATCTAGTCCTAGTAATTACAGTGCCGAAATGAATAATGTTACCCTTCCTTTTCTGTGTATTTTCTTTTGTTTTTCTCTATCCCTTTTAATGTTTCATTTAAAAAATCCTTAGTTTTTGTTTATATCTTTCTAACATGTGTTTTTTCTGTTACAAACCGGTCATTAATTTCGATTATTCTGACTCTCCTCTAAATAGGTTTCCTTCCTAAGTATGGCTTTCAAATATAACTTTTTAGGTAATCATTGACTTTCACAGTATAAGAACTCATTTCTTCCATCTAAATCATTCCCTCACTGAAGCCCCCAAATGTATTTTTATGTATTAGACGGCAATCCATTTGTAAATTTTAGAATTCATGCAAGATATCAGCCGTCTTCATCTCAGCATTTTATTCCTCTCAAAGGTGACAAAAGATCTCAGCGCTCTACTTAATAGATAATCTTAGCATTGAT
This sequence comes from Euprymna scolopes, assembly GCF_053919585.1. NCBI lineage: Eukaryota > Metazoa > Mollusca > Cephalopoda > Sepiida > Sepiolidae > Euprymna > Euprymna scolopes. Next base: position 74,794,104 of record NC_136489.1, on the reverse strand, counting down.
TATTTGAATACGGCATTCAAATTTCTACTTTTTTCACTATTAGCAGATACGAAAATATGCTACTGGAAGGGTTGTCATATAAGCCTCTGTAATTACATTGGGCTAAAATGTTTTCGTATGTTAATGTATTTGTACATTGCTTACTTACCTATATATTCTTCATATCTATTACTTCATCAAATTTGCCATATAATGATATTCTCTTTAAGTATTAAGTATTAGAGGCTTTTTTCATTGTTCTGCAGTTTATTGACTTAAAACACTTCTATATATTTTCTTTTAAATTTTAACTTCTGTTTCATAGTTCCATCTATTGTTTTCATCTCAGCAGCCTCCAGTTATAAAAATACCATACAACCATAAAGCATCAAAGTTATATCATTGCTAATTAGTAGCAAATAACTGGGAGAAATTCCTAATCACCCTTCTTTTTAAATAATCATTATTGCTGCCATAAAAAATGGCTGCATTTATCCATCATAAGTTTAGTAATGATACATATTCTAAGTTTTGCTATTACTATTAATATGAAAAGTTTTAATAACAACTTAAAAAATACCCAATTAATAAACCAACGTTAAATGAGCTAATAAAAAAATAACATCAGGGTGGTCAAGAAATACCAATTTTGCTTAAGTGAGAGAGAGAAAAAAATCTACCACTATCAAAAAAATGATGCCACCTCACTTTCTCTTATCAGTTTTTGTTTTCTTCCTTCTTCTTCCTCTTTTTCCTTTTCCCCCATTCAATCTCCCTCTATTCCCTCCTTTCTTTTCTTTTAGCGCCTCTCATTCCCTTTTTCTCCTCTCCGCCGTCCACTAGAAGCCCAAGTAATGGTCAAAAAGCCAGGTAAATCCTAACATTTTCGCAGATACAAATAAAAATACTAAAATAAAACAAATAATAAAGCAGGAATTTACACTTACGCTTGAAGTGTCAGGCGGGCAACGGAAAGCAGACAGGCGAACCGCATAGTTCTTTAAGGTTACATCTACATATGCTTTGGCTTTAGAACCTAACTCCCCAACCCCCTTGCTCCATAAACTCTATTCCCTTACATCAGCTTTAAAATGAATGAATAAAAACACGAGTAAATTAGTGAATAAAGAGATAGGAAAATAAACTAACAGATTCGCACCCAATCAACCCTGTTCTCCGCAAAACTGAATATTCATCCCCAATGACGCGTTTACATAAAAAGCCTCTCTTTGCTGAAATTTGATTTTCGTTGGTCATTAAGAGTTTTGCTTTTGAAAATAAGTGTTGTTTCCTGAAGAGGTCTCTTGTTACTAAATACTAGAAGACCGAAACATGCTCAAACAAATTACTGGGTATGGGCTATCAGATATATATATATACACATATATATATATATATATATATATATATATAACCCACATATATATGGGTTATCAGAAATATATATATATATATATATATATATATATATATATATATATATATATATATATATATGGGCTATCAGAAATATATATATGGGCTTACCTAAATAAGAACGCCACTATTTTACATTAATATAGAGATTAAACCTATATATTTATATTGGGCATATATATACTTCAACTTGAAAAAGTAAGACTAATTCCCGTATCATATATTTATATTTTTACTTTTAATTTATTAGTTCTGTATTTTTAAGTGAAATAGCTTTGATAAAATTCTTTATGAGGATAGTTTTAAAATAATGTATCCTTTTTATTGCGTCCTAATATATCAGAGGGAACTGCAAATTGCATTTTTATTATTACAAATCTTTGCATGTATGGAGAAAAAGTTTTATTGTTCTGTTGTTTATTTTGATTGACGATATAAACATCTAACAAATACAAACTGCCACATGTGTGTGTGTCAGAGAGAAGCATATACTACTTGCCTGAATAACATTGAAAATGGGTTGGGATGTGTAGATTGTTGTCCGTCTTCTGGCTACTTAGGTTTTTAAGCTAAGAAAACAATAGACCTTATATGAAACCTTACTTTCAAGAAAAAACGCGGCCCGAAAGCCCATTCAACCCCATTGTTTATCGCTGGTAAAAGTTCCTAGATAAAAATATTTAATTAACAGAAAAATTTTCTCGAGATTAACTATAAAATAAAGTTTAAAGAAGATGATTCTACTCTACTCTATACTCTAACACATGTTTTGTTTGTGTAAAACGCACACAAGGTAATCTAAAAATAAGTTGAACGATATAATTCCGACGCATTAGTTTATAATTCTGGCATATGGCTAAATTTAAATTTGTAAACAAAAGCCTGCCTGGCAAAAACAACACTTCGAAATATCAATCCATAATTCTGTAAAAAAATTGAATAGCCTGCCAAAGAAATAGCCTACTCGTAAATCTGTCTTTGAAAGAGGGGCACTTCTAATTTGGATTTCCGTAATATATACACCGTGACACGGTTCTGACGTCATCGTATGGTTTGAAAATACATATTACTTCCAACTAATTCATCGTTTATGAGTTGAGCCTACGTTATTTTCCAGATACTCCTTGTTTTGGAAGAAACGCAGCTTAAAATAGAATGATGAGAGAGAAAATCATAGAGCATTTAGCTTGAAGCATCTCAGAAATTCAATGTGAAAAAAATATACTTATTGCGTTTTATGAATATGCAGTTCGTTTCTCAGGCTTTTATTTGTCTATATTTAAAGAACCAGTTTATTGCTTAACAGAACACCAGATAAAAACAACTACTCGAAGTTGCGTTTTCCTCAGACCGTTTCATCTTGCTTGAAACTGAGAAAATTAAATTCCTTAAAAACAACTCGCCGTTATACAGAACGATATTTTCATCCCTATTTAGATGTCGCTCATAAATGCCATTTTGGGGTACTTCTAACCGGGCTTATATTTTACTTAATTGCAGTCTGTTATTAGGCATGCACTTAAGCTACGTGACGGTGCAGGCCAATACACACATCTATTACGATAAATATTATTTCGACGGTCCGAGAATAATAGTAGCTGGCTTATTAAATATGTTTAGGAAAGTATTACAGAATTTTGTTTTATATGTGTATAAACATGTTATAAATATTATTTTACTTAAAATTGGCATATACATGGATACACCATTTCTTGTAAGAGATTCTTTAAAATACTCTTAATGTGCTGTTTAAAAATAAACAAACGTAGTGATAGAAACCTTTCACATAGGTAACAATACTGTATGCAATATGATGAATTTATAAACTGCTAGTTCAATGTTTTTCACTATTTTTTCGTTTCCGTTTCCATTTATGAGATATACACTGCACATATTTTGCCAACCATAAATAATGTGTCTCGTCCCGGATTTAGACAGTTTGTATTAATCCGTTCTATTTTATACTTTTAAAAAGGAGTGTGCGTATATCAAATTTTCAATAGCCATTAAGAATGATTTATTATTCGAATTAAGTGCATGTTTTTCTTCTCAGTTCCTTATTTTTTTAAGAGAGGGAGATACAGTTTGGGGCATCTTGTAAGATTCCCCCTTAATACCTGCCTTTGTTGGAAAAACTTATTCATATCTGCCATCTCAGCACATTCACAATAATTCAATGATTCATGTGTTGGAATAGTCTTTCTGACACTACAAATTATTGGGGTATCGATTCGTGGATATACAAAGTAAAAAATAAATAATTTTATAAGAGGTGCTAGTAGTGTCTTTTATTTGCATTGGGAAAACTCTCATATATGTATTTCTGCTTATTTAACGTCTCACTACCACATTGACTTTACGTTTTTTGTAAGGTTTCTAATTTCATAAGGAATTATCATAGAGATAGATTCTCTGTAAGAAGGTAGCGTAACTGAAACATGTTTCTGCTTAACTTATTACATGGCGATTGCGAAATAGTCGTTGTAAATAGGAATAACAAAAATGAGTATTTTTTACACTTTATATATATATATAAATATATAAATATATATATATATATATATATATATATATATATATATATATATATATATATATATATATATATATATATATATATACTAGACTACCCGTGAGCCGTTCGGTCAGTATGTTATATTAGCTATGGAATTCATGTATGAGCTTGACACTTGTGATGTAAACAAAATATTTTTTTTTACATAACAGAAACATTTCTATGAAAGTATATTCAAATGTAAACCGGATATAGATAGATTTCTATGAGTCGTTCTTTGTATTATAATTGATTATTCTTGAAAAAAAGTACAGTTACTGAATTATAAGTTGTTGGCCATACTTATAGGTAAATGTGCACTGAACAAATACCATACTACTTATTTATAGTTAAATACACATTTTTATATATATGCTTTTTTTAATATCGTTCATTTCTGTATTAGGTTTAAGTTATTTTGAACATCACTCTTCCCATGTTAAATAATAATTTCGAAATAATAACGATGATATTTCAGCATCCAAATTCCTCTTGTTTTTCGCGTTTAAATTATCCAAATAAAAAATTGTTAATACTGTCTGCTTTTTAGGTCCTGGATATGATCGTAAAACATTTCCAGTGGCGAGGCCCATGCTTGCGGGCTTTTAGGAGTGTGGAGCCACCCTTTAATTACCATTGTACCCAGGTCAACTCTGACCCGGAGTGGTAGTACCTGTAACGGTCCAAACAGTGGGTAAAATAGAAACTGACTTGAAAACAACAAATATATTCTATTAAAAAATGTTCTTCAAAATCTTTGGATACGGCAATAAATAACCTGGAAAAGCCTGATATGCCGTAAAACAAAAATAACCAACCAACCAACTGTTTTAAAAAAAAAATTGTTACATCGTTCAGTTCTGTATTACGTTTAAGTTATTTTTAACCCCAGTTTTCCCATGTTAGATAGTAATTTCGAAATAATAACGCTAATATTTCAGTGCGCAGGTCATGCGCAACCGGATGTCGTAAACCGGAACGTGGGTAACATACATCGTTACAAGATCATTTGAACTTTATAATTATATATATATATATATATATATATATTTATAAATATATATAAATATATCAATATATATATATACATATATCAATATACATATATATATATATATATATATATATATATATTGGTATATAAAAAGTAAAATAATAAATAACGAGAAACATAGAAGGCGAGAGATTACAATGAAGATGGGGACAAAAAAAGCAAACAGAACGTTAGACAGCTACAGAAAACAGACCGAATGCATATTTTTCTGTGTTGCGAGAATGTCAATATATTATAATTTGATCAGCAGACTATTTCTGCTTGTTTGCTGATTTTTCAAAAAAATATTTCCGGCGTTGAGCTTATATCTCACATTACATAGCCCCCATCTTAAAATTAATCTGAAAATCAAAACCCTCTATAGAAATGGTGGCACTGTGTTCACGTGATTTTCACAGATTAAATATTGCCGCATTTGAACAAAAATGTTGACATAGTTTGAAATTGTTTTTTTAATTACCATAAAATTAAAGTTTATCTCTGGCTGACAGCAAGGACACAAACTTGATTTGAAAGTTATAAGTTAAAAAGCTCATGCGATATTTTTGTTAACAATTTTAGGGAATTATATACATGAAGAAGGGAAATGTTACTAATTAAATCTCGACTATATTTTACAATATATCAAAGGCTTGTTGTCATGCAAATTGAAATAGAACCGCGCTTTTTAAGCTCAGTCATGTCTTTCCTCCAATTATGTATCCTAATTTGCTAAAAACCTAAACTATAAACATGTCTACTTGTAGGTATCTCTAATCTTAACGGTAGATTGAATCTTTAAAATGTGTCAATTAACAGCTTTCGTCAGTATTTCGCCATACTTTTATTAGATGCATGGGCACAATTGTTCTTACTTGCAATATTAGAAAACTTGGGGAAAGATTTTTAAACGACAATAACATTTTTTAGCACTTGTAAGCGGCGACACGCTGAAAGCACAGAACTCTAGCAGACAAAGAGAACACTGAAGAAAAACGTAATGCCTAATTTTTTGACAATAAAAAACATACATTCGATTTCCAGAACAGGGTGCTGTACATATACACGATCATTCACTCTCTCTCTATCTCTCACACACACACAAACGCACATATATATATATATGTAAATATATATATATATATATATATTGATAGATAGATAGATAATCTAGAGAGAGAAAGAATTTGATATGGGTATCTAAACAGTCCCTAATTATCGAGTTTGACACCGACAGTACAAATGACTTATCTAAACATTTCTGAATTTTCTATATATCTATAAAAGTGAAAGTGTCTGCCTGTCTTTTTGTCTGTCTGTATGTATGTGTACAATCCCCTACACAATATAACTCTGTAAATTTTCAGTCTACAGACTCGAAATTTGATATACAGGGTATTGAAATTTGGGAACATCTTTGTAATCAGTTTTCGGCTAGAAATTTGCCGTTTAAAGGGTCAAAGTTGCCTTTGAGACCGCTACCAAACTCTGCCGCCAAGTTTGTGTCTAAACACTAGAAATTTTGGATATAGGTTCCTTGGATATTGTTCTAAATTAGTAACTTGATTTGAGCGCAAAACAATAAATGTTAAGGGGTCAAAAAAGGGGTTCAAGTTAAAAAAAAAATTGATCGCTTTAGATTCTACCAAATTACTCAAACAATTTTTTGGTCTAAACATTTGAAATTTTACATAAAGGGCATTCAGAGACAGAGAAAGCTTTTAATCGGTTTGGATCGAAAATTTGTGTTACCAATATATAAATGTGGGTATGTATGTTTGCATGTCTACCTACAACTTTCGACAGAGGCAGCGGATTTTCACAAGATCAGTATCGTTTTGAAATTCGACCTTTCAGATGACAAATATCGAAAAATAGGCTAAAAATATTATTATCTTATTCTTCAACTAGGCAATATTTTAAAAAGTTATTCTCTTCTTTCGATTGACTAGCCTTACCTAAAATCTGCGTCACTTCCAGTTTGGTGTTGGTCGTAACACCAAAGATGTCAGGTTTTTCCCCGTACGTTTCGTCCTTTGCGGTACGTGTTAGAGCCTGCCTATCTACTACCACTTTTTTGCTCCACATACACCTCCAAAAACCCGGGTAACACTGGACACCCATGCTAATATATTAACAATTAAATTATATATGATGTTAAATACATATAAACACTTGCTCATATAATTACAGTCCCCCCTGAGTAACGCTTCCACACGCATCGGTAAGGAAGTTGATAATTATGGTTGATTCGCGTATTAAAACCTTGTCAAAATATCTCCTTTAACTTCGGAATTTTGCATTTGATCTCAGAAATTGGAAATTAACTGTAAAGCGTGTAACATAAGTAAGACATCAATTACACATTTTTTTTTATTACAGAAAAATGCCTGCAGTGTTGTTAGGTACAATGTACAACAATTACTTTTTTTATTTATTACCAATATGTATGAAATTATATTTGGTTGGATATTCTGACTTTTTTGGGGGGAAAGAATCGAATAATAAAGCAGGTAATTATTTGCTCCAAGTATACCAATAAAAATAGGCAATCTCAGGTTGTATCTTGAAATTGTAGATTTATTTTCCGTGTGCATTCTATCGGTCACCTGATATTCTCCACGCATGTTTTGTATCACATTCTTATAAACAAGGTAGGTGTTTAACCTAAATTGCGTTTCCCCGTGGATAATTTACAAGGACACACAATTTTAGACCCTTCGACTATACACAAAATAAAACTTGGTACACTAAGAATTGTTTCAGTTTCATTTGAGAAACTTGCAGTCGGGTCACAACTGCTTGTTTCAGTTTTAATAGAGAAGCCAGACAGCTGGTGGAATTCGAATTAAACGCTATTTACCGTTGTTTATGTCATGAAACAGGTCCAAAACATAAAATAAGTATTGAATTATTATGGCCTATGTTAATCGAGGCGAAAATACATTTTGCAAAAAAGAGAAGATTCTGGAATATTTAAGGTGATTCCTAAGGTAATCACTTCCTAGTAATAGTAATATGATCATATGAATGTACTTATTCAGTTATTATCTGAATTGATGCTTTGTCTGAGATGACTGGTTAATTTACATATTGTGATCAACTGTTGTGTGTTTTAATACTCGTCAGAGACAGAATTCAGTGATGCAATGTGGAATATATTTGAGAAACATAATAGCAAACAACTATGTTAATGAAAATTATTATGCTTAAAATTATATACTCATTGAATCTTCAAGTATACAGTAAACTAGGCATTCGTGATTGTAATTATTATCGCTCTATAATTATAATAATGCTTAAAATCATTAACACTGTAATATATCTAAAATGTTTCAATGAAAGTTCATTAATTGTTAATTATTAAAGTGCATTAATTTGATTTAATGATATAACATATATGTCATATCAATGTCAAAAAATACAAAAGGGTAAACGAGAACTAATTTGAACCTTACAGATTTGAATTATACGATCTATATAATAATATTGTAATTCCCTACTACTGTAAGCATCTTAGCATCCTTTTAATAGAAAATTGATATATTCCAACTGACTAATTAATATACACAAAAATGGTTTCGCTGTAAGGTAAGCATATTCTAATTATATATTTATACGATGAATCAAGTAAAAGGGTGTAGTTCATTTGATGTTTTATAACACCTCTAATCGTCGCATTTCCGGTAAAAAACACACACATTATTTCCTACTTATATCTCATGTTTAAATTAGTAAACATTCTAACGCATTTCAGATGAAAACATCATTACCCTCTCAAATGCTGCTTCAAACGTTATAATACTTTATTCATGATTGACATGCCCTGAAACAATCACTGCTCATTAGTTGTAAAAATGTTTAGTTATTTTAAATTACTATTTTTAATGTTAGAAAATTCTGACATTATAAAAATGCCCTGGAAAAGTTAGATTGAAGTTTGATTACTTGTAAGAAAAACGTTTAGTATTTGTTTCAACTAGTATATTTTATGTTACAAAAATATAAAATTATTAAAAAATTCTGGAAAAGTAATGCTGATTAAGTTTAAGAAATTATGTTTCGTTTTTGGAAATATTATATTAATTGTTACGAAGTTTTTACATTACAAATATGCCCTGGAAATATTTCTTCTGATTAATTACTAAAATGCACAGTAAAAGAAGCTTCTGATTAATTACAAAAATGCCGAGGAAAATTCACTCCTGATTAAGTATAAAACGTCCCGCAACGTTCCTCACCATCCCTATATAACCACCACCACCACCACCGCCAGTCTTAGCACTGATTTTCCACAACAAATGGCTCCACCGCTACTAACACCAAAACAACCACCACCGCAATGTATATTGTTTGTGTGCGTAGAAAGAAAGGTGTACTGTCTCCTTACACCGTTAAAAGGAGATGAAATATTTTTATCTCTACAACGTGTCCCCTTATATAATAATTTGTATTTAACCTAATTTAAACTTGCATGTAATATTATTTTCTTAACAAAATCTGCAACCTTAGTTTAAGAAAAATTTACAGTAGGATGTTACAATACATTATGTTTAAATTTCACTTGCTGACAAATCTTGGTAGGAATGATATTCGACTCTCCAATATGAAAACATACATAAAGATTGCTTGATGGTTTCCTTAATTCAGCTAAACAAGTTAAACGATTGAAGCACATTGTTTACTTCTGTTGCCACTGGTAGGGTAATGCAGGAAATCAGAAATAATAAGGATCCGTTTATAATATTAGAAAAATATACGGTACATAGTAACCACTATGTAGTAATAAGCTACTAGATTCAGGCCAGGTATGAGTTTGAATAAATCCTTAGTTTTAAGGAATTACTTGTGTGTATGTACAGATTTTTTGGACCGAGGCAATTGATAATATTTAGACAAAACAAATGATTTACGAACCTTACTCGTTCTGTTTAACATCATGCATAATACACACTAATACCGTTCATGATTAGTAACGCTAACAAGTACATACATGGTAAAATATTTTACCTAGTATAAGTATATATTGTTGTAGTATTTCAAATCTAAAAAAAAGATCAGGAAATGTGTTTTCCAATGTGAGAACGAATACGCATGTGTGACAGTCGGTTTTATGTACACACACATTGTATACTTTCGTTAACTAGTATTTTTAATATAAATCGTTTTCTTTAATACACAAGTTGCATTTTTCTTTCTGCGACTTATGGACCCAAAAAATAGCGATGAGGAAAATTAAAGTTATGATAACTCTCACAAATGTTCACAGGCAAGGTAGACCTATAAGGAAGAGAAAACTTTGTCACCAACAGACGTCAATACATTATTTTGAAACTAATGTCACCTGCAACACTGGCGACGGGAATTTATTTCATAACCATTACAAAGTCATCTAAATAAATACATGACAAAGATTTAAAATTATTTATTCGGACTCGTTGAAAGAGACACCTTTTCAGAAAAAAGACAACGAAGTTGTTTAACAACTCCTAAGGTTAACATATGTTTTGCCAACGAAATTACAAAATGAGTAAAGTTTTAATATTAATGTGTTTTACTCATTGAGAGAAAAAATAAATTCACGTAAAAAAGTGCCATATGTTTTTATTTTATTCCGACACGATGTTTTCTTTATGAAGAAAGGAAGAAAAATGTCTTCTTTTTAGAAGGAAAATCATGTTCCTGGAATGATTCAACTAGAATCTTACTGCTGCAAACAGTCAGACCATAAACAGTTTTGCAATGATGCATTTTTGACAAAAAATAAAAGGGGTTCTACTTTCCTGTATTTTAATTTGCATGAAAATATTGCAACTCATGGAGCAATATTATAAAGGGATTTTTAAAAAGTTGGACGACATCAAGTCTACTATGCTTTATTGATTAAATAGTAAATTGATGTACCAGGAGCAAAGGAGGAATGACACAAACAAAGCAAGATTGTAAACAATTCAAATTTCTATTTCAATTGTTTATCATCTTATTTTGTTTTTAAAAACAAGCATATGATGAGAATTTTACCTCGCGAAGCTATCATGTTAAACTTCTGACAATACTATTTAGCCTAAAAGTTATGTATGAAAATATTTTTGTGGTTCCATCAGCATTATAGATATTAAATTAAGATTAGTCACTAAATGCCATACTTTGAATTTTATATTGCGACATTTTATCCATCTCTTACTAACCTTAAACAGATTAGTAATATGTTGTTTTAAAAACGGTTTTTATAATTAGTGATGTGTAGCTACTGAAGCACTTTTATAAGTTTAACACAGTTAAACAGGAAAACTTAACATTCTGTTCTCTTATATTTTTGGAAACTTTTTTACATGATAGAAAACCTATCGACAGATACTTCCTTATTTAGAAATTTTTCATTTATTAGTTATTTGTTTTGGCGTTTCTAATTGACTGTATTTTTTATGTTTTCTCATATTTTTAACAGTAAAAATACAGCGTTCGGTCTTTTCCTTCATATAATTTCGGATTTTACTTGCTCAAAATACTGGTTTCCCAGGATTTACGGTTAATTATTGTAAAATAAATGGTATTTTTTGATCTTCACTTTTACAAGAAAATTAGCATCGTGTTTACAACTGAAAATATTTTTAAACGGTGTTTTCATAACACGTTGGAAACAGAAGTCGGCATCCGAAAATGTATTGATATTGTAAAAAGTGTGTATCAAATTATATAATCTATATATATATTTCATAAGTTATATATAAATATGTGTGAACACTATATTTTACACACACCCTTTCTCTCTTTTTTATTCTCTCTTTCTCTCCCTCAGACCCTCCGTATATATATATATATATATATATATATATATATATATATATATATATATATATATATATATATATCATAAAGCTTTTTCAATTAGTATTTTTAAAAAGCAACACATTATTTGACAGGAAACACAACAATGAACATTTAATTATATTTTCAGTTTAATTGCATATACTAATCAGGAAAATAATAATTTAACTATGTAATATTTTGCGAAAACATTTCCTCTAAAAAGAAGACGGCATTAATTTAACTCCGGTGAATTAGGAATTTTGATAATGTTCATTCTTGTGTTCATTGTTGAATAATTGTTGTTTGTTTATCCTTATTTACATTTTAAATATTATAATTTATAATTAGATCTATTCAGATTTGCTTTATTAAGCTTAGTCATGTAGGTTTAAGTATCTCATAAATGTTAGTATAATTCTATTCGATATAAGTTTTCACGATTACTCATTTAGTAAATTAATAAAATCACTATATATATATATTTATATATATATATGTATATATACATATATATATATATATAGAGAGAGAGAGAGAGAGAGAGAGAGAGAGAGAGAGAGAAGGAGAGAGATGTTACCAGTATGCGTGTTATTTCGTTTTTTTTATAAATCGGAAACGGCTTGGTCGATTTTTTTAGTTTTACAAAAATGAACTTTGTTTTCTTCCATATAATTTGTATCTGAACGATTCCGATATGAATAAAAAAAAATTATGACCGAAAAAATAGACTAAGAATACGATTCCGAAGAAAGTTATTAATTATACAGACTTATGGAAAAATATTTGAGAAGTTTTGTTACCTGAAGCAGAAATTCACAATTTATAAAACAATTGTAAAATATTTTAATGCTAAGGGCACGTACGACATGGCGGTTTCTTTTTAGAGCAAAATTGCATTATTAAATGTGTTTGTACATGTATTCATATTATCAAATTACTTTTACATTATAGCTACAATTTAGTTATCTTTATGTAAAAATAATTTCATGAAATGAACACACTTGTGTTCGAGATGAGTGTTTCTGTTTAGAGCATAATTGAACCCGCATACTTGACTTTCGCATTTGAAATTTTAAATCTTTACGGATAATATTATAAATTCAACACTAGTATAACCCCAGTGCAATCAAGACCATTGCGACGAAACCTGAAAATAGTAGAGCAAAAGCCCATCCATTTGATTAAAATATGCGCGATTTAATGGAGTTGTATAACAATACATGTATGGGACGTTTGTTGATCCTCATTCAATCCTACCTTATGGTATTCATGTATATTTTTTGTAGATCCGTTTTGATTAAGTTTTAAGGGATATTTAACGACTATTTTCATTTTGAGTGTTTCATTAACATCATTTCGGCTTAAGAAATTTCTTTCCATTTTAAAGTTTATCGAACTGAGATTTAGAAAATCTCTTATCTGTAAGGAATTTCGGGCACCATACTATATTTTATCTACAGGAGTTATACTCTCGTGATGGTTAAATGTGTAACATTTATTGCGGGTGATACTAAGGATATAAATATATATGGCTGATAACACGTGTTATATAAATTGCTTAACTACCTGTCAAGCTTTATTGGCATTTTGGCGCTAAATGTATATAATTTAAAACATATATTATATATTATCTATCGCTAACTAAATAATAGAGGCACGCCTGATAGATAACTTAGGTAGTAATATGAAAGATAAAGATAGAATTTGTAACGTTATGAAATGATCTTATCGTCAAATCACAGTGCGCACATCTAATGTCTTACCAAGTATAAACGTCACAATTATATAGCACATCGTTAGGCTAACTAAGTGACCCCTAATTTTTCCATTTGGATTTTTTTAATTAGAGTATAGTCAGTAGACATTTTTTTTTAAATTTAAATTCATATCAAAGAATATTTATTACTATAAATAACAAAAGACATCCCGTGGAATTTGTAGATTTTGTTGTTGATACTTTTGTAATAATGAAGTGAAAAGTGACCTAGGATCCTATAAATAATTATTCGTAGTGTTTTGTGATTGTAATAATAGCAATGGTGATAATATTCATTACAAATCAATCGTTCATTTTTTCAAATTTTTGTCCTGTTTCTATTTTAAGTCAAAATCAAACGAATAATTCCGTTTGTTTCACGACAATTAGTGCAAAAGCCATTTCGTATGATTTGATCGCAAATTATTAAAGCCTATTTTCACAACATCAAATGGACGAAAACAAAGCGAAAAATGAGTTATACGATGTCACCGAAAAAAATAAATAAAACCTCACTTAAGAATATGGGAGCTAAATTAATGGATGTGATCTCGTTTTTTATATCATGAATTCTCTTTCAGTCATTCGCGCATTTATTTCTCTTTAACGACAGCGACTGATTTAAAGGAGTACTAGGTGGCAGCCCGGTGTTTTCATGTTGTAAAATACGTTTAATATGATATTTTTAATCCATGCCAATTTCGTAGTCATAATTACAGACCAATGTTCTACATAGTATTTGATTGTATTCAATATAGCGTAGTAGCCATCAGACGGGACCTGTTTCGAAAATATGCTGTAATATGATGTTTTATTTCATGCAGATTTTATATTTATTTGTAAGGATCCAATAATTTGTGGATTATTGTATTGCATCCAATGTGTAGTAGTAAATTATAAAGTTACATACTCTGACGTCAATGCCATCTGCTGAATTGAAAAAAAAAAGGTAACTTCTCGGCATTATTCGTTACATTCTAATCAACGTCTATACACATATAAACTTTTAAATATATTTTTGTATATAAATGTATATCTGCGAATACGTAGAAATAAGATGTTTATGCAACTTTTTGCTGCTATTCCCTTGCAGTTTGTAACCATTAGCACATATGTTTCTGGACCAAAAAGAAATCGAATTGTTTCCGCGTATAAAGATTCCTTTAGAAATAATAAAACGGTTTTAAACCAAAGAATTATCAAGGTAGTTCGGAAAAATACATTCGACACAAATCCTGCCATAAGACAGACGACATCATATTTATAAGTAGATGTATAGACAAGTATATAAATAGATACAGGAATCAGCTATCTTTCGTTTTGTCTGTTCTTTTAATGTATTAAGAATACATCTTCATATAATTTTGTTATTCAGTTTTTTATCGTTTATTCAATTTACATAACCTGTGTATGTTAATTTATATAGACATATAATGTATCGCTATTAGAGTGTTATGATAGAACAACTTATAGTATTTATTATAATTTACATGTGCTTCTAGGATCTAGAATATGTATTCGAGAATTAGGTTGAAATTAATACAGAATACGTATCGCTGTGCAGCATTAATCAACAAATTAACGAGTTCTGTGTATCTATATATTCAATTATATTTATTATTAATAATCATTATTTTTAACAGTGCTTCATTTAATGTCTATTGTTAATACAACTGTTTTTAGGCAGTTTTCTCACACAGGCATCACCACATAATCAAGACCAAGAGGTCACTCAAGGATAAGGGTTAAAATGTGTACAGTAGAAATTGGACAATATAGTAATAATTAGTAATGAAAATTCGGTAAATTTGTTAACTTATATGGAACGACTCATCAAGAACTTATTTAAGTTAGACTTGAAGACAACCATATTGAAGTCAGCCGGAAAGCAGGAAAACGGAAGACAATTCCACAGGCGTGCAGTTCTAAGACAGAAATTTTTTTCATGGAATCTACGTTTAGGTTTAGGCACAGATAAAGAGTGGTGGAAATTATTGATAGTGTTTTCAACTAGACAAGTGTTTCTTGTGAAAGATAGGCGAGGGGGGACCATAGACTGAAGCTCAGTTGAACACCTTCCATGAAAATAACGATACATCAGAGACAAAATCGCAACATCTCTTCTGTGAGATAGAGGTTGAAGGGAAGAGAAAAGGACATCTCCTACGAGGCTACGAAATCTATTTTGAACTCTATCAAGGCAGGACAAGTCCTTTCTAGCAGCTCCTGCCCGGATGTGGCAACAATATTCCATCATTGGACGTACCCGGCTCTTATATAGATAGACAATTGCATTAGCAGTGAGATATCTACTGGATCGATAGAAAGATCCATCTATTTTTCCAGCAGCCTTGGCAACAGATTTGATATACGTGTTCCATTTAAGATCAGGAATAATGGTCAAGCCAAGAAGCTTGTCAAAACTTGAGACCTCCTGAAGAGGAGAGCCATTCATTTAAATTGATGCAAGATGTTATACAGGATGAGGATGATGTAAAGAGAGAAGCTTCGTTTTAGATGTATTAAAAGTAACAAGCCACTCCTTTCCCCATTGTACCACGTGCTCAAGATCAGAAGAAAGAGAATCGGAGATAACTTGGTCGTTTACTGTCTTAGATGTGCTAGCATAAATGGTAGTGTCATCAGCATAAATGTCTACAAATGATGTAAGGATGTGATTTGGAAGATCATTAATATAAATAAGGAAAAGAGTTGAGCCAAAGATGGACCCCTGAGGGACACCAGCATTAATACAGTGAGCTTCTGATTTTTGCCCTTATGAACCTATCAGAAAGAAATGATGTAATAATTGAGAAGACATTTCCAGCTATACCATAGCTAGAGATCTTGTGAAGTAAACCTTTAAGCTGTACCTAATCAAATACCTTAGATACGTCAAGAGCAATTGCCTAGAAAGGTTGCCTCCATCGAGAGATTTGCTAATCCTATGAGATATAATTGTAAGCACGTCTCCTGTAGATCTAGCAGAACGGAAACCATATTGAGTGTCACTAAGAAGGTTATTTTTGTTGAGATGGTTAATTACTTCTGTATTTAACACAGATTCCAGCAACTTACTTATGACACACAGAACACTTTTTGACCTGTATTGAGACGGGGATGAGCGATTGCCTGAAATTCTTTAATAGAGCGCATACTGATGATGTTTTCCAGGGTGATGGAAAGCTATTCTCCTTAAGACAACCTTTAAACAGCTTTGTAAGCATGTGCACTAGTTCTGGTTGAAGTTTTTTGAGTACTATAATTGGAATGCCGTCAGGGCCAGTTGCTTTACTGGAATGAATGTTTTAATTAGCTTGGCAACACCATGTACAGATATATGTATATCACATAACGTGTTTTCTGATACAGGAGGAAATATTGGAGGTTGGCGGCCTTGGTCGCAAAGGGTAGAATTAGCTGCAAAGTTTTTGGCAAAGAGTTTGGCTTTGTCTGATGCTGACGAGATTTCCTCAGGTCCAATTTTGATAGTTGGGATAGAGCACACGCTTCTATTTAGGATTCTGTTCGATATTTGCCAAAACTGGTGGGAACCAAGCCGCTGCTCAGCTACTTCGAACTTGACGGATAAAGCATACAACTCTCTTGCGTTCTTTAGTACTTTCTTACAATGGTTGCTGGCAGTCCTGAAAGCGGCTTTTGTTTCCATACATCTATTACGTTGTAAACAGTGAAAAAAGTGCTTTCTGTACGCAATGGCGGCAGAACATTCTGGAGAGAACCATGACTGGCTGTTAGGTTTTTGCTGAAACGTCTTCGAAGATATAAAACGGTCTATACCTACAATTAACCATTCCGTCAGGTCTGATACTATACTTTGAACGCCTAACTGTTTCAAAAATGGATTATATATGAAAAAAGATTGGAAGATATATCGATAGTGAGCATTCCCCATGAGTGAATTAAATATGCACAACTTTACGGAGTAACATATCGAATAAAATCATGAGAATAAAAGAAAACACTATCGGTAAAGAGTTATTGGTTGGAGTAAATTAAAGGTGTTTATAGCAATGATATTTCGTTTTATTTGTATTAAATCATGCAGCACAATATAACTTTTTGAATATTTACTAGTATGTATTTATTCTTATCATCCTTAACAAACCGTTGTCGTTCTTGAATTTCTCATGCCACTCGAAAACGTATGCTCGATTCGTACATAATGGTCCCAAAACAAGTAAAGTTCCATAAATTTCTTGTTGAATGTGATCAAGTTTATAACATGATTCTATAGCATATTCTTCTTCTAAAGAGATCTCACACTCAGATTGCCTATTTGAAATTCACAATCTGTGACGATCAGCATTTAGTAGAGGGTATACAAATTACTGCTGTGCCTGTTGATTTGAACCTGAAATGGTTAAAATCGGCTAGCTACCTGATCATCTTGTAGAAATAAATAACTGATATATAAAGCCTGGAAACTTATTTAAGGCACCTCCTAAATATATATATATATATATATATATGTATATATATATATATATATATATATATTATATATATATATATATATATATACAATTTTGGGCCTACGCACTTGAATTTTTAGCTATAGGTTCCATGGGCATGGATCTAACTTAATAACTTGATTTGAGCCCTTTGGGTCAAATTTAAAAATAATGTCCTCTGCGGTCTCTTCCAAATTACTCAGACCGTTTCTGGTCTAAATATTTAGATGTTTTACATAATCGGTATTCAGAGATAGGGCAAGATTTTTTATCAGTTTGGGTCTTAAATTTTTAGTTACCAATATATAAATATATGTATGTATGTATGTTTGTATGTCTGCCTTAAACTTTCAATAGAGGCGACGGATTTTACCAGGATCAGTATCGTTTTAAAGTGCGATCATTCATACGACAAATATCGAAAAATTGGCTAAAAACATTTATATCTTCCCCTTCAAATGGACACTTTTCTACACGGGGGGGTCACTTTTTTCGCCCATATTTTTTTTTAAGTTATCCTGTCCTTTAGATTGTCTAACCTTAATTTTAAAAATGTCGCATCCGCTTAGGCGGTGGTCGTAACAATATGAACGTTAGGTTTTACCTCGTTCTTTTCCTCCTTTGCGGTACGGGTTCGAGCCTGCCTTCCTATTACCAATTTTTTTTTTGCTCAACGTACACATCCAAAAACCCGGCAACGACGGGCTAAAATGCTAGTATATATATATATATATATATATATATATATATATATATATATATACTTCATTTAATCACGAACTTAATATACGAAAATAAAAATTTATGCGTAAACTTTAAGCATTTACTTCAACATTGCTCAATACGTAAGTACACCTAGGTAATATGTTAAGCTTAATTGTTATATATATTTTATAACTTACTACATATATGCAAATAAAACATCGACTATTTAAACTTTGCTAAACATGTTTGATAAAAGGAAATTTATTGCTTAAATAATTGTGTATAATTCATACTTTTAAGTCCTTTATTCAAAGATAAAGATTACTTATGGGTTTCTTAATACAATCTAGCTAAAACATAAAGCGCCAACATAAGAAAATGATTTCTGTATTATGATAGTGAAATGATAATGTGGTTCTATATTTTTGTCTTTAAATTTATTTCGAATGTCTGTATCCTTGTTATATTATACTGTTTCTCATGTTTTCCTATCCATTTGTTTATATATTTTAGGCGTGTTATTTTTCTCTATATATGCATTTTTATATGCATGGAGAAAAACACGTGTCACATTTTATTCAGACCTCGGGTAGCTACCTAGTTGGCGATTTTTTCCGACAATTATGCCACTTTGTCTCGATTTCACGATCTTAAACTTTATATATATTTTTTAATATTCTATGAATATCTATATGCAATCTTTATTGTTGTTTTTTTAAAAAAAACAAGAATATATTAAATTTCTAAGTCAGCATTAAATGCTTTCATTAAATATTATGTTGTCTCCTCCCTTTCAACGGAATTTGGCACGGTTCTAATATCAATTATTCCTTTACGTATTTTATTTTAGTTAATGACTTATTTTACTAATCAATAATATATTATTAGCGAGTTTAATTAAATCATTTATACACAAACACACACGGCATAACAATATATGCTTCAAACCTTGTTTCTAATGCTTCATATTTCATCTTAATTGCTTTATGCTAACGTCACACTGCTAAATTATGAAAACCCGCATAATAGAAATATAATTTAATAATTGTTTATAATTTTACATTAAAATGAAACACATTATCATGTATAAACATGTACACACACAAACCTATATATATATATATATATGTGTGTGTGTGTGTGTGTTTGTGTGTGTGTGTGTGTGGGTGGGTGTGTGTGTGTGTGCGTGCGTGCGTGTGCATATGTGTGTTCATAACCAATACAGTTATTTCTCGATATATAGATACGGAGATAGATGTATAGGCAAATAGATTGATATAATGAGGTTTTTACTATATATATTGCTAATCAGCAACTGGGCTTGTTTACTGTAAATATCAGATCAAGTTATGCTTATGTTTGTACATACATGATATATGCATGAATATATATAATTGTAAAACTTAAATGGCCTTGTAACGATGTATGTAACCCACTTTCCGGTTTACGACTGCTCACTGGAATATTTACGTTATTATTTCGAAATTATTATTAAACATGCAAAGAGCGGGGTTTAAAGCACCTTACAAGTAAGACAGAAATAAACGATGTAAAAAATAAGCATAGCGTATTTACAATAGTTTATTTGGATAATTTAAACGCGAAAAAAAAGAACAAGTGGGACGCTGAAATATTATCGTTATTTTTTCGAAATTATTATTTAACGTTGGAAGACTACAAACTAAACAAAATAACGAGGAACAATTGGAACGCTGAAATATTAACGTTATTATTTTGAAATTATTTTTTAACTTGCGAAGAGTGGGGTTTAAAATAACTTAAACGTAATACAGAAATGAACGATGTAACAAAAGCAGATATATCACGACTATAATAAACATTATGGTATCTGTTCATTGCAAATTTACCTATAAGTATGTCCAACCACTCATAATTCAATAACTGTATTTTTTTCAAAAATAATCAATTATAATAAACAGAACGACTCATAGAAATCTATCTATATTCTTTTTTCATTTTAATATACTTAATGTCACAAGTGTCACGCTCATACATAAATTCCGTAGCTAATATAAGATACAGACCGAACTGGTCTCCGATAGTCTAGTATATATATATATATATATATATATATATATATATATATATATATATATATATATATATATATATATATATATATATATATATACATATATATACGAGCAAACAGTTAATAAAACATGTTAAAAACACTTTGAAATGAGTTAAAAGCATATTTAATCTGAAAGGGAAACAAGTGGATAGTACTTATTTTTCTTATTTATTTATTTATTTATTGTTTATTTATTATTTATTTTCTATTTATTTATTAATTAATTTATTTATTTTCCATTTAATGTCTTCTAACACCTCTTGCTGACTCTTTTTTAAGTGATGACCTGTACACTTCAGTTGACCTATATTATTTTGCCCTATATATTTTTCGCGCCTTTAACATTTCCTGTCTAGATCATTTCGACATTTATTTCTCTATTTTATATCTAATTCCATCACCATTTATTATTTCCTCTTCATTGTTGTCCCTGGTCTTTTTTATTTATATTTATGCCTCGGGATTAGAGTGAAAAGCTTATCTTATTTTTCTTTTATTAATATTATAGGAATGTTTTCCTTTTTACCTTTGTACACATTTTTGTGTATTATTCCATGGATTTCTGCCTTTGGACTATTTTGGGCCATCTTCCAATTACGGGAGTTCCTTGAATTGTACTTGTGCAAATCGAAATTCAATTAACTTTCTTGAAGTTATATATTTGGATTTTACCGTCACTGGATTATTTATCTTCCACCAGACTATTCATTCACGTGTAATCACATTTTCTTCACCATATTCCCTCTGCTCCACTTTTTCGTTATCAAGTAAGATATTTGACCTACTTGTTGTTTCATCAAATACTTTTGCATGCAGAATCCGATCCCGCATTTTGCTAGTTCCTACCCTCTGATGAGAAGGAAAGTATTTTTTGAAACTCCCCGGATTAAGGACTATCAACTTATCTAGTGTTTCCTTTTAAGGAAATATTTTTTAACTCATTTCAAAGTGTTTTTGACATGTTTTATTAACTATTTGCTCGTATTATAAGCTCTATCTCCTATTTGGTTTTATCGAGCTTTTACATCTTGCTGACATAACTTTATAAATAGTAATTCTTTAATATTTATAATATACTTTAATTTTACCATCTTGGATAATTTTGGTAAATTTAATTGTAAATTTTTTATATATATATATATATATATATATATGTATATATATATATATATATATATATATATATATATATATATATATATATATATATATATATATATGATCGGCTCATTACTTAAAAAGACACTATCCGGGACTGTTGGCGTTGTCTATAGATATGCATGTGCAGACTGATTCCATTCGATATTACCGTGGAAATTGTGTTCCTTGCCACTGAATACGTGCTGACAATACCATGGCGAACCTCTAATTATTTCTTGATTTGAAACCGTTGGTCAAATGTATGCTTTTAATCAAATATTGCAATGCTATCCTTAACTCCGAAATATACTTTATCGAGTAGATTTTAAGAAGAAAAAAAAGTCTTAGACTAGCTTGTTCGGAATGCATCAGGGAAAATAAAGCGAAACTTGCATAAATTACCCGGTGCTTTTCATGTGTACTACCTTTATTATACCTTTGTTAGTTTGAAGAGATCAAGGAGCTCCTTCCTGGAGCAAACGCTTAATTATATTACAGCTTAAATTTATATCCGAGTGTTCTTTTAAGAATAGACACTGTTCCCTTTATGACTGCTATATGTATTTCCTTATAGCTTGGTTTTCCAGGAATTGCTTCTAAGTATTTTTGAAAGTTTTTTTATTATTATTATGCCAGCTGCTCCAGCCACAACTGTTTATTTCTTTTAGATATTATTATATGTTGTTTTTAGATCATTTTTTAGGTCTTGGTATTTTGTTATCATTTCCTGTTCTGCTTATTAAGGCCAAATTCGTTTGGAACTGTGACGTCGATAATGTCGATAATAAGTGCAGTCCTTTCGGGCTTATTCCATATTACTATATCTGGCTTGGTGGCCTTGTCTTTTACGCATCTGTTTGCCTGTATGTCTTTGTCGTAGAACACTGTCATTTTTCCATTTTATGTTACCGGTCGTGGTGCATGTTCCCAGATGTTCGACGACCTATCTAGTTGCATCTCTCCACAGATATTTAAATGTAAGTATCTACATACTTTGTTGTGGCGAGCAGTGTAATGACCATCGGCTAAAAGGATCTTGCATCCAGACATTATGTGGCCTGGGCTTTCAACAACTGAGTGACAGAATCTGCATTGGTCGTTTTTTTGCCATTTTCTTAAATCCATTTGTTGGTAAGCCTTGGTCTTGTGCAGCTATAATTATTCGTTCTTCATCAAATGGAAAATTGTTCACTTTAAGCCATCGTAGTGTGGCCTCCTTTTCAATGTAGCTCTGGTTCAGTTCTTCCATGAACCTGTCTGCTCTCGTATGTTGTTGCCATCCTTCTAGTCTTGTTTCAGTTCTCTTTTTGTATACTTCTTTCTTTACTTTTGTGCGATTTTGCAGGGTTGTCATATTCTTCTATTTTGTTGTTCAGTGTGTTACCACTGAAATTAAAACTGAGCTTTGTAGTTGGTGTCAGCTTAGGCAAACATTTAGTGTGATGTTCATTCACCATTTTTATTTGGGGGTCAGAAGGACATTTGATATATTGGCCTATGCTAACCACTGAAGCTCGCTATACGTGGTTTATTTCAGTGAGGCCTAAACCACCTTCTCTCCGTGGTAAGTACAGCCTGTCAATGCACTGATGTTTGTGAGTTTATGAAGGGCCACCATTTTCCGAGTTTTTACATCAAGGCTATTGCTGCAGTTTTGTGGTCAATTGATTACGCCAACTCCATAAGAGACAACGGGTATTGCCAATTGATTGATGGCGGTAATTTTGTTTTCATTATAGAATATATACATATATGTTATTATAATTTTAATTATTGATTATTATTATTATTGGTTAGATCGATATTTTTCTTTGTCATATACTTATATAAGATACTCTTATTTGATATAAGACATTCTTAAATAGAGCTTCACAAACGTAGGTAATTAGCAGCAAATTTATTAAAAGAAATTAATTAGAATGATCACAGTATGTATTAGATATAGGTAACTCAGTATATGATCAAAAACAGTTTATTACATGAAATGGTTTTATTTGTTCTATAGAATTCAGTTACAAATTTAAATTTATTGACTTCGCACATGCATCAACAAAACTAAGGAACATTTTCTATAGGGCATTATTTATCAACAATTTGGTGATATTCCTACAGGGAATATTGTTGAACGTGTGTAATAGTTAACTAATTCGGTATTAGATATATATTAATATTTGTTTTTGTATAATATTAATACGCGTTTCATTGATACTTACACATACATTGAAACAGAAACCGAGGCTTTATTTAAGTTAAGTAAAAATACTTTGTCCGGTAATCTTGTAAGTGGACGGAAAAAGAATCATATTCTTTGTTTTATTTGTTACAATTTTCCAAAGAGTTCAAATTATATTACAATTATTACTTCAAATTACAGACGATTACTCTGAGCAAGGAGATTGGTTGTTTTAAACCATATTGTATTTACTGTATATTAAATGGATAAATTCAAAACTAGTATTCAGCCTACAGCATCGTCGCGAGAAATCAAAGAAAATCAAATTGATTTACTGAATTTCAAACAGCTTTCACACAAAAAATATAAACTTCAGATATACCAGTTAATTAACACAACTACGTGTGAGCTGATAGTTTGATTTTTGTTTAGATGTGTATCCAGAAACAAAATCAATTCTCAAATATTTTTCTAGATGTAAGACCGGAAAGAGCACAGGTATGTGATCATTTGAAACCGGCATTCCTTATATAGTTTTCGGTAACGATCATGTTAGAGTCCTTAGTGAATACAGATATAATATAAAAATGGGGGGATGGCCCTACAATACACATTAACCGATATCTATATAGGTCTACACTGTTTATAAGATTTTATTTTTTGTTGTAAATGTGTGTTTGCGTACAAACATAATATAAAGAAATACATTAGATGTACAGCATTTTACCAAAAATATCCGTGCATTTATCGATAGTTATTCAAAAATTGCATTCCAATAAAAACAGACTTTTATGCTAATATTTGAAGTATATTCTATATATATATATTGAAATTATGATATATTAATATTTTATGGATGAAATATGATTTATCCCATATTATTTCATCTATATGATGGTATTCTTCTTAGTTGAATATATAATGGATCCATCGATTTCGTAATTCGATCTCTTCAGGTTCTTCTAAACACATAAACATAAGTTGAATTAAGTAATAAAATATAAATAACTTTTGGTTTGACATGATCCTTTGTATTATCTAGTTTTTATGTCGCATTTTTAGATAGTAATTATCTCTTCCTAAAAGAAACACTTATTCAATGTCGGAAACGATTATAATAGTGACCACATACGTCTATCACTATAATTTATCAGATATGTAATAAATGATAAAATATTAGTTGTATATTGTGAGAAATTACACATACAATTGCCATCTTTCTTTAGGTCGGCCATACAGCTCTAATAGCCGGTCTGTGATTGGGTTAAATTTTAATGTGTCAGTTGATTTGACTTAGCGCCTTTTTGTATTCATGCATTTATTTTTCAGTCTAAGAAAAACCATTGTTCTTGCTCTAGGGAGCCAAGACAATTCCCTCGTGGACACCAGACAGTCGGTGGTCGAAGGACACATCTCTACAAGCAGAGAGAACTTATTTTGCTGAACCTATTCAAATCAAGGAGATCATTCTACAACTGTTCGGTATGTTATTATCGAATTATTGGATCCTATCTCATTTCCTCTTGAGTCACAAGGGGCTTACATTATGCCTGATTATAGACGCCATCATTCCCGCCGTGTTCTCTATGATCTTCATGGATCCTTCCAAAGGAACAACGAACTCACATTCCAACAATAGGAATTCGAACTAAAGGCTCCACGCATATGGAAGCAAATCGGGTCACCGTTTTGCAAAAGGACTATACCAGAACCGAAGGACTTTCATTGCTGTCATTTTTTAATACATTTTGAGTTAAAATGTATGGTCTGTGTTTGTGGAATTCATTTGTTTCTGCAGGGAGGAAATTGAGTGTGTAGGAAAGAAATTTCTTACAGTATTCATATTTGAAAACTATTATCCTCATCGTCATAGTTGTTGTTTTACCACGTTTCGCCCACCTCAGTATCTTCAGATGATGAATAACCAAATTATTGGACCTCATGTCAAAGTATTCCAAAACCAAAACCAAATAAAAACAAAGAGTTATTCATTTAAAAAAAATGCAAATAAACAAGTAAACTGTAACGTGTGTATCGAATTTTTCCAGACTGTTATCTTCATCTTTATCATTGGTATTGGGTCACCATGTTTCCTCCAACTTATCCCCTGGCCTTCTTTGTTGTTAATTTATCTGAATACTAAGTCTTATACCTCTATTCCCAGTAACTAATCCTCTGATCTGTTTTGTGTAGGATTAACACCACTATCTTAAGACATTGCTCACCTGGAAGCGTAGAGATTATACGCCTCTATCCATTGCGCTCAGACCAAAAGCTGTAACGTTGAAGAGCCAGCAAAAATAAATGCACGCATTATGAAGCTTCATCCCCCAAACTAAAATATATAAAACTATCATATACTCAATAGCACTAACTACTTATTATTAATTATGAAATGACGAAATGTTGCTGACTTGCAAATGGTCACATAGAATTTCTGCAAACTCGGTTTCAATCAAAATAAACTTTATTTATTAAAGACATTTTAGAAAATTGTAAACGCGATGAAGATGAAATGATTTATAGATGTAAGAACATGCCTTCACAACATCCGTATACATTATCTCTATTGATAAGAACTGAAAATTGTTTCCTCTGTTTTGTAAAATAATAATAAATAACAATTAAGTTTTTGGTATTAATATCAGCTTTTGTAAAAAGAAAAGTATGACATGTGTATATATTCCTTTCAAAAGGAAGGAAATAATAATTATTGCCTCAATCACTCTCCTTGTTTCGATATCTATGATAGAACTTTTCGACATTACTGGGGGAGCCAACTCCTATAGTTCTTTTATTTCGTTCTCATTATGAACATCAAAACGCTCATTTCTGTTTTGTAATGGAAGAAAGAACACGTTATCATACGGCATGAGATGATTTGCGTTCATCGATAACTAACGGTTGCCAGCGACTTTGATTATGCTATTTTCCGTTATCTGTGCACTCCTTTGCCCCAAATCTTCGTCAATAAATCAATGCACATATAATTACAAAGAGCTCCTAGTATTTTATTTATTCCGTATTTTCACGTTTCTTATAATCGCACTATATCATTATCTTTAACAGATATCTGCTCACAACTTAAGAAAAAATCAACAATGCAATCCGTTGTATAATATTAAAAAAAACTAATAGAATGAGTGTCATTGACTTTTTCAAAATAACATAATCATTAGATAACCGAACGTAAATTATTGCTATCAATACTACAACAAATGATAATATAACTAATGAATGTGTATGTCATAGGATAACAGTATATCTGAGATGAGTATTAATACCAACCTTCTCATTCTCGTAATAGTTTAAAATTCAAAATAAAAACATAAGGCAAACATAGAAATAATATCATGAGGGTGTATATATATATATATATATATATATATATATATATTGATAAACATACATATATATGCATATATATTCATATATATATATATATATATATATATATATATCCATGAATATACATATGTATCTATATATAGAGATAGATATGAGTTAGATATTCTTATATATGAGATATAAGAATTGCGTATCCATTTGAGTTTTCAACTTCTTATTGTTATTGTTTTTGTATTCAGTAATGCAATTTGTATTGTTTCTCTCTCTCTCTCTCTCTTAGTATTCCTGCAATTTCACCATTTCAATATCTATTTTCTTTACATATTATTTGTCATGTTGTATTATCCTTTTTTCCTTTGAAAATAAAGTTACCGATCATGCTAGTATATGACGTTTAAACACTAGTAACTTACATTATTAATTTTCATCATTTCAAGTTAAGTTACTCTTCAATCATATATATGTGTGTGTATGTGTGTGCGCGCGTGCGTGTTTGTGTGGTACGCATATACACTATGTGAAATGTTCAATAAGTCAAAATAATCTACACTCCTCTGCCCAGCCATACGGCTTTAACACATCTTGTTATCTCCTGCTTGTCTCTTGTGACTTAGAAATACCCCTGCGCAGACCTGAATCTATGTTATAAACGGTATCGTCTTGACTAGAGAATTTTAAATAGCATCAATCTACCAAAGCTTCAAGTGATTTGGACTAAACCTGCAGCATACCCGTAGCTACTTGTTGTTTTATTGTTTCTCATACACCATAATCAACCATGATTATGCCAGCATAGATGCACCACACCTGCTACGAGTGTCCAAGTTGATGTATTTTCAGAAGAGTAATTGGTTTAATCTCTCGAGTTACACAAATGCCGCGAGTGGACTTTCACAAAGTATTTCTATATCTCATTTTCTTTCACGGATATACACGTTTTCGATTCACTTCCGGATCGATAGGATCAAGAAGCCTTACTTCAAGACTATTCCTGATAACAATTCCCGAAGAGTGTATAACAAACACACATAGCTCAGTTTGGTATATTTGTTTGTTATGATTTAATTTGTTGTTAAGAGTTATCCCCCTTGGGATTGACATTCATAATAAAAGCGCCCTCTGTTTCATTTTCCCGCTCGATCCTTTCAAGAGCGTACGTGTATTTTACAGTTAATAAAACCTTTCTAAAAGGCAACTCTTTACTTACTGATACTATTCACTTCAATTTTATTAACTGTAAAAAAAAAAAAAATAATAATAATGGATCGAATCTTACGTCCCGACAGATTCGAGGTGGAACCTACATGCCCTATTTCCGAAAAATCCTATAGGCATTGGAAATTAACCCTCCAGAATTATATCCGCTCACATAATAACGGATTAATCGAAAACACTTCAGATAATTTCTTTGCCTTGATCAGCCTCTGTTTTCGATTTAATAAGCGATAAAACCGACTACGATAGTGCATTAAGAACATTGGACGCCGCTTATTTAAAACCTGAAAATATTGTTTATAATAGATATCGATTGATGACGACGAAGCAACAAACAACACAAAATATAGATGCCTTCATACTACAATTGGAAATGCTTGCCAAAACATGTAACTTCGAAGCGGTTTCTGCTGAAGAAAACAAAAATCAATACATTCGGGAAGCTTTCATCGGTGGAATTTCTTCTTCGTCCATCCGACAACGACTGTTAGATAAACCCATCCTGACTTTACAAGACACATATGCCACGGCCAGATCTCTTGAACAAGCAGAAAAGCATTCGATAAGCTACGCAAATAACTTTACTGTAGCAGCTACAAATAATCCTTCGGGCTACAATCGTATAGCTGTGACTAAAGAAAATATGCATCCAGAAAGGGTTTGTTTTTTCTGTGGAAAATCACGTCATCCTCGATATTGATGTCCTGCACGAAACGCCGAATGTAAAAAATGCAAAAAAAAATGGTCATTGGGCTAAAGTGTGTAAATCTTCTATTTCTAACACTCATACTGCTGTTCTTTATGACGACTCTGACTACCCCTCACCTTCTCTATTCTGACTAGGAACTAACTTCAAAGATGTCACATTCACTCAATGCCAAATTAACGGGCACTTCGTGAACGCTATGGTGGACTCCGGCAGTGTAAAAACATTCATTAATGAAAATACTGCTAAAAAACTTAAACTCTTCACAATACCTAAAAACAAAACTATAGCTCTGGCTGCTTCCGATCCACATGCTAAAATAACTGGCGAAGCTGTCGTGGATTTAATACTGAAAGATAAAACCCATTCTGGAATAACAATTGAAATCATTGAAAACCTCTTCATTGATTTAATAATCGGAAAAGATATTTTAAAAAAATATAAAAAAGTAACACTTAAATTCGACGGTCCTAGAGACAAACTTATAATTGGAGCTATAAACACGAATAATTTTTTTCCTACCATAAACGTTCCACCCCCTCCTCTCTTTTCTAATCTTTCTCCTCATACTACTCCTATTGCGACAAAATCCCGACGTTACACTTTTGCCGCCAACAAATTCATAAAAGAAGAAACTGCTAGAATGTTGAAAGAAGGCATAATTGAACCTTCGATATCTCCGTGGCGAGCGCAGGTTCTTGTAACTTCGAACGAGAATCATAAGAAAAGAATGGTAGTCGACTACAGCGATACCATCAATAGATTCACGGAACTAGACGCTTACCCAATGCCTAATATCAATAAGATGGTAGACGACATCGCTCAATATAACAGCTTCTCTACTCTCGACCTAAAATCTGCTTATCACCAAATACCTATAAATCATGCTGATCGTAAATTCACTGCGTTTGAAGTAAGTGGCAAACTTTTTCAATTTACTCGTCTTCCTTTTGGCGTCACCAATGGAGTAAGTGCTTTCCAGAGGAGCATAGACTATATTATAGAAAAAGAAAATCTAACCGATACCTTTGTGTATGTTGATAACGTAACTATATGTGGGAACAATCAAGAAGAACACGATTACAATCTTCAAAAATTCTACAAAATTGCTAAACAATATAACATCACTTTAAATGAAAATAAAAGCATAATTTCTTCTAGTTCTATTACTCTACTCGGCTACACCATAGAAAATAATCAAATAGCTCCCGATTATCAAAGACTAAAACCATTACTCGAAATGCCACCTCCGCTGAATCTTAAATCTCAAAAAAGAATAGTTGGAATGTTTTCCTATTACTGCAAATTCATTAAAACATTTTCTGATAAAATTTTATTACTAAATCAAAACAAAGAATTTCCACTACCTCCAACTGTATTAAAATCTTTTCAAACATTGAAAAATGATCTAAAAGACGCCACTTTAATAACGGTAGATCCAAATAAAGAATTTGAAGTAGAAACGGACGCTAGTAACTATTGCATTGCTGCAACACTAAATCAAGAAGGTCGTCCTATTGCATTTTTTTCAAGAACTCTCAATACTAACGAAATTAAGCACCATGCAGTAGAAAAAGAGGCAGCCGCTATTGTAGAAGCTCTCCGTAAGTGGCGACATTTTCTACTCGGCAGGCACTTTAAAGTCATCACAGATCAGAAGAGCATCAGCTTCATATTCGACAATAAAAGAAAATCTAAAATTAAGAATGACAAAATATGTCGTTGGCGTATAGAATTATCCCAATACAATTTCACTATAGTTTATCGACCTGGACCTGAAAATATTGCTGCTGACACATTCTCTCGCATCTCTGCTCTAACTTACAATCTACAAGATCTTCGTGATTTACATAAACAATTATGTCATCCTGGTGTTTCAAGATTAAGCCATTTTATAAGAACGAGGAACCTCCCTTTTACTTTGGATCAAATTAAGAATATTACTGACTCTTGCTCATCCTGTCAATTACTGAAACCCAAATTCGCCAATACCAATGGAGGGACTCTCATTCAAGCCATATTACCTTTTCAACGATTTAATCTTGATTTTAAAGGCCCTCTACCTACTTCTATACATGGCAACAAATATCTACTTACTCTAATTGATGAGTATTCCCGTTTTCCTTTCGCTTTTCCTTGCAGAGATATGACAAGCAAAACCATTATCCACTGTCTAAACAAAGTCTTTTCAATTTTTGGTTTGCCTGACATGATACATACTGACCGTGCTTCTGATTTCTAAGCAAGATAAATAAAGGATTTTTTACACAAAAAAGGAATTGCTACTTCTAAAACAAGTAGGTATCATCCTGAAGGTAATGGAAAGATTGAAAAACTCAACGGTACCTTATGGAAGGCCATTCAAACAACATTACATTCTAATCAAATGAAACTACCTTATTGGGAAGACATACTACCGGACGCACTTCATTCAATTAGATCATTACTTTGTACTGCCACTAATATGACTCCCCATGATAGACTTTTTAAATATAGTCGTAAATCTGCTTCCGGAATTTCAATTCCTTCTTGGGTTAAACCAGGCCCAATATATATTAGAAACCACACTAAAACAAGTACACATGACCCTCCTGAAACGCCTGCCACCCTAATAGATGTCAACCCCCACTACGCTTATGTTCAACTACCTTCTGGTACTGAAACCACTGTCAACGTTCGAGACTTAGCTCCAAACTCATCAAATGAAGAAAACTCTAATAATCATCCTACTACTTCAGAGACTTTATTTGAACCTTCTACTAATGAAAACATTGGTCATGAGGAAGACAAAAATCAATCGTCTGATCTTGAAGAAAATCAGATTTCACTAAAAAATAATACTGAAAATCAGCATTCCTGCCAATCTGTGCGGAGGTCGTCCCGAGTTCGACAATTCCCTAGTAAATATAAGGATTTTGTGACTAAATACTGAAAAAACTGCAGTTTGGGTTCATATGTTATTTGTAAATAAAATGATTCTTATGTGATTGTAAAAAAAAAAAAAAAAAAAAAAAAAAATTTGTCTATAATTAATTCCCCCTTACTTGCATACTTTAGGACGGGGAAAATGTTATGATTTAATTTGTTGTTAAGAGTTATCCCCCTTGGGATTGACATTCATAATAAAAGCGCCGTCTGTTTCATTTTCCCGCTCGATCCTTTCAAGAGCGTACGTGTATTTTACAGTTAATAAAACCTTTCTAAAAGGCAACTCTTTACTTACTGATACTACTCACTTCATTCATGAACATATGATACCTTAGAAATCAACCCTTGTCTTGAACCCAAGCTCAATAGTCATTGCTCAAAGCAACAAAGTATATCAGGAAGACTAATTAAACGAGTTAGAGGCGACGTATGCAGGAGTATATTTCTCCTCCTGCAGCGCTGTGTCCCAATACTGACTAACTCAAACTATCAATTAGTAGAAACCGTACACTCCCCATATTGTTTCCTTTTATTTGTGTAGCTGTTATCGTTCAAATCATACAATCGGCTGACTTATCTAACATAGGTCCAATAGAAGATAACAACTCTCAGATGAAGATATTCAGTCTGTAAGGGAATGGTAAAGTTAATATATAGTAGCATTTAATGCCACTAAGCCCAAGCTTTTTTGTTATAGTTATTACAAGAATCATTCTATACCACTTATTGTCATCACAAATTATACACTACATGAAAGTACTTTGTTGAAGTTTCTCGGCTTTTTTTAACAAGCAGCATGACTATGACTCAATACATTAGGGTAAATTGAAAGTCTTTTGTGAAAAACGTGGGTTCTCACTTACGTTTAGAAGCTTACTAACATCTGTATGTGCCATGTACTCTACGAAACAAACATTTGCCCATGTAATGTGTATTGTTGCCACGCCTTGG
>NC_136489.1:74743320-74755820 GCF_053919585.1 Euprymna scolopes | reverse complement strand
TCTAACGATTTTGTGTAGTTTGGTTGGAAATTTTTAGGTTGATTGTGGAATTCTAAGTTTGTAATTAAGTTAAAAGGTAATTTTCAAAGGTTATCTAAAGGTCTACTGTTTTCGCGTTTTTAAGGGTTTTAATACCATAGGATTCTTTTTGTTTACATTTTCATATTTAAGGAAGAAATTTGCTAGACATCGTATTCGGCGTATTAGTTCATCTGTTTTTTGTTTTTTTATTAATTTATTAATATAGCTATGCTTGCAGGGTGTGGGGATGCTTTATGCGATGTTTCGAAATTAACTCGTTCCATATCTATTTTTAATGTGGTGAAATAAATTCTTTTGAGAGAGCTCGACTATTTAAGGAGCTAAGTAAACTGCTTCATTTACTCACATAAAGTAATATACGAAAGTATAGATTTATGCGTAAACTTAAAGTATGTACTTAAAAGAGCTCAATTCGTAGGTAGAGCTAGTTAGTAATTTATAAAATATATACTGTCTAAGAAAAAGCGTAGTTTATCAGGCAACAATATTTGCGAAAGAAAACCCGAATAACAAGAAATATTACGTAGGCATGACTTCGTTAGATGTCAAACGCCGATACTATGAACACAAAAATACATTCAACAATAAAAATGCACCGTATAAAAACAACACTAGCGAATAAATATTGGGAACTCAAAGAAAGCGGACATTCGCCGGTAGTCGAAAGGAAAATAATAAGACAAGCTACCACGTGTAGACATTTAGACGACCCATGATAATTATGACTTCATGAAAAATTATCTATCCTGCACTTTATAGAGCCCCAAAATCTATTAAATTGTAGAAGAGAAATAGCAAATAACTGCGTTCACAAAATAAAATTTACTCTAGGATAGAGATTAAAATATTGTTAAAACTAAGAAAAACAATAGAAAATAAACAAATAAATAAATAAAATAAACATGAATATACATAAACAATTACACCTATATGTATGTATATATATGTATATATATATGTGCATATATGTGTGTGCACATATGTATATTCATATATATATATATATATAAATATAAAATATCTGTCTTAAACCACTAACTTAGTTTTAACACCGATCCTTTGTTCGATAAAATGTCTGCCCATTAGCTGATAGGAAGGGGCGCGGTTGATACTAGAAAGCTGCTTTGCTAACTAAAATCCTCAACAGAAGACGACCATATAAAAACGATAAACAACCACAGAATTCGCGCATAAGCCTAACGAATCCTAGAGTGGATGAAACGCCGAATATTCAGTGTAGCTTAATCGCCATAAATATTTTATAAATTACTAACTAGCGCTACCTACGTATTGAACACTTTTGAGGTAAATACTTAAGTTTACTCATAAATCTATACTTTCGTATATTAAATTTATGTGAGTAAATGAAGTAGTTATATATATATATATGTATGTATATATATATATATATATATATATATATATATATATATATATATATATATATATACAGAACTCATTTTTCTTCTAGGGTTAGGACCTTAATAGGATTAAATGTCAAGGCATTTAATGCAAATATAATATGCACAAACTGCAGCACAGTATCTGAGGTGTATTGTAGGTATATTTCCTCTCCATTTCCTCGATAATCGTAGATTCCTTTATTTTTTCTGCTGAGAGTCCAATGCCACAATCGGTTAAAATCAGTAGAAGTAGTAAAATCTTTTCTCTCTAATTAATTACTCCTTCCCCCGCCAACCATTTACACCGTTGCGTGATCGTTCACAAGAGTCAGTTACGAACGAACGCCGGTTTCGTTTTTCTGTACTTCGTGGTTTATTAAAAAGCCTGGAATGGAATTTCACCATGCCTTTCCGTTCTATGCTTCCTACAGGGAGAAATGCACCACGGAATAAACCGATAGCAGCATTCCCACAAACATTAATTCCTCTCCCACGCTTTTACGTTGCTTAATTAAATTTCCCGAACAGTTATACACTAAAACAAAGATTGTTTCAATTTTTTTAAATAAAATAATCATATAATATATCATTTCAGTTTAATTTCGTATTATAGTTGCTTAAAATAAAGGGAATGGAATTTTAACGTCTTTTCGTTCTATACTTTCTAGTGGGTGAAACGCACCATAAACTTAACCGATAATTTATGCCATTTTTCTTTTTCTTTTTTCGCTTTTCGGTTCGTGTCTTTGTTTTGGTTTTTCCGACCACGGTCATCTTTTTTTTCTCTTATTTTTGCTTTTGGTTTTTCCGATTTGTTTCTTAAGGAGTTGTACGTTTGTTAGTTGTTATTTTTTTTTTTTTTTTTGGTTTTCAAGATGTGTTCAGGGAGTTTAACATCGTTTTTATTTTGTATATTAAAATAGGGTTATTACTTCGTTATTCTTTAATTTACCCCCTACACACGCACGCTTACAAACACCCGGCAAACGCCGGGTACCCCCGCTAGTATATTATAAACTATATCAAAAATAAAGAATATATTTATACGTATTCCAGTCAAGTCTTTAGTTCTGGGTTCGGGAAATTGAATATCATGATATCTGTTTAACATCTAGTAAATTAAAATGATTGGAAACTTGAATCTGGGTACTATCCTCGTAAATTCTGACAGTATTTGTTTTTCATATCAAAATTATTATAATACAGGTAAAAGCATGTGAATTGATGTGGAATTAAAAAGAGCAATCTAAGAATAAGAAAATACTGGAAGATTGTCAGTGAGCTTATAAATAAATGTAGGTTTCAATCCACATTTTGTAATTAAGACAAAATACGTATTACAGGCCACTTCTTTAAATTAGACGAAAAAAAATAATTCTAAGAGCTAGCAAGTTCACGTCTTCTCAACTAAAATTCTAGACGAAAAATTTGTAATCAGAACCTACGCTGAGCACATCAAAAATACAAAAAGAAACATCCAGATATCAGATTAGATATAAGAAAAAGAAAAGGTTTTAGATAATTGAATTCAAAGTTCAATAGATATATCAAAAACAATCCAAAATTGTGAATAAAATAAATGTGAGAATATATAATGATATATTGAAATAGGATTGGAACAACTTGGCAAAATATCAGCTATCAAGGTTAAATATTATTTCCATTCATTTTATATTTTTGTTTGCTCCCCTAAATTATGTTATGTTTTTCTTATATTAAGAAGTTTTGATTGCTAAAAATGAATTCGTAATAAAACAATTATAATTATGATAATGTGATCGTAATGAGTTTGAAATAATTATATGTTTTAATATCAATATGTACTTTAAATTTTGTTTCAAGCAAATGATGCGAAGTTCATATTTTTTAAAACATTAAATGATGAAGAGAAAAATTATTAGTTCGTCCATCAGCTTTTCTGCTCTCCTTTAAACGTATACATACATTCATGTAAGTGATATACAAATTACATATATATATAAGTGATATACAAATTACATTTATATATATATATATATATATATATATATAATAACGTATTAAGCGATGCTCTTTGTGTAAATAAATTCAGCTTATGTATTTAGACATGGTCAAATCATTGTTAATTCGAATAGCACAACGTTTAGCACCTACGACAGTCCTTTGTGCGATGGGGTTTCAATCCTACCTTGAGGTGGTTGTTTGTCAAGCCGTACTGAAAAAAAAACAGCGAGACATTACAGTATGTAAATGACTATTTATATACGTATATATAAATTTATACATTTTTATATGCACTGATATTCATTTAAACATACTGTATTTCATTTGGAATAAATATTTCTGATTCATTAATAGTTATATATGCTGATTTCTTTTGACAAATCTCTCCAACAAAAAATATGTCACACCCATGAAATTTATCTTAACAGTTGAGATTACACATTATGTCTGTTGGACTCTGACAGCACCATGGGAATGTTCAAATGATGAAAGAAATGACTTATACAATGCATGTTTTCGTTTGATTACAGACATAAAAGTGATTTGATTGGAGTGAATGAATAAAGCTGTGTATGTGTGAAGGATGAAAAGACTATTGAAGGTATTATGCACTCCTCTGGCATTCTTTGTGTCTTTGGTTGCAACAATGAGGCAAACATAGGCGAAAGAGAAGAAAGGAAATGAAAGCTGCGTGGAAAAGTTAGTCAGAATTGAAGAATGGACGAAACATGAAAGAAATATGAAAAGTCCAAAGATTATAATCATGAATTCTGTAATTCTCTATTAGAAACGGGACATCACACACACACACCCACACACACCCACACACACACACACATATATATATATATATATATATATATATATATATATATATATATATATATATATAAAAGAGAACATTATAAAAAAGAGGGAAATGATAGAATAAAAGGGAACTGTATTATAGAATCGAGAGCGTTTGCACGTAACACCCACGGTAGGAATACAATTTAAAATATTGCTTGCATTATAAAAAAAGTCTTATCTGACAGTGAAAAAGAGATATATTACATAAATATTGAAAAATAATGCTACACAGAAACGAAATAGAAAACACACATGTACACACACAAGTGGCTAGATACACAGACACTTACATATATACGTATGTATCTAAATAAAGAAAGCTTGTTAGCTGCACGCACAAACACACACACATAGATCTACATGTATATATATATATATATATATGTGTGTGTGTGTGTGTGTGTATGTGTGTGTGTATGTCTGTGTATGAGTGTGGGGATATGTGTGTGTGTGTGTGAATGTATGCATCTATGAAAATGGCTGAAAAAAGCATGCAACCTCTTATGGAAAAAGCTACCAAGAACAAAATATGATAATTGAAAAGACAGAAGATGCTAATTGACTTAAGTCACGAAAATATCAATATTCTTGTTACAAGGAAAACACTGACCCCAACGGAATCAAAACATTGCACTCAAGGCTAAGTCGCTACTAAAATACACAACTGAATTACAAGAGATTTTAAAACAGCGAATTGATGGAGACCTCTAGACTCAGGAAGCAAATAAGCTGAAACAAAAGAACATGGCTGTTCTGAAGAAGATTTACAAATATAGCCTTTGTAGAAAGGCAGGGACTAGCAAAAGTACGTCTACAAGAAAGATGCTGCAGTAAAAATAATGACTTACCGAATAAAATTGCAAATGAGAAGCAGATTCATCAGCCTTAATATAACAATAGTACTCAATACACACACCGATATATATATATATATATATATATATATATATATATATATATATATCTGGGTATCCATGTGTGTGAATGCAGTTGATGCAACTTATCTCGGTTGACAGATAAAGAAGCTATCAGACGGTAACGCATTATTTTTACAATGCGTCACCGTGTATGATTTATTGTACAATTGGGAGTTACGTCCCTTACCTAAATTATGTCTAGCTATTATATGTCCGAGAAAAATATATTAATTTAAAAGTTAATTACAGTAACCCCTGTACACTTAATTCCAGGCTTCGAGTATTCATCAATCTGGTAAATAATCTCAGGTTTTAAAGCAATACGGGCAACCGGGCGATTTAACACAAATAGATTTATTGCGTATACATATTTAAGTATTTGACATCTACATCTAAATTATTATCAGTGAAAATACGAGGGTTATTTTTAAAATATAGCATATGTTAACTGTTATAAGTTAAATAATTTTCATGGTGTAATGATATTTAATGTTCTGCTATAGTAAAAGTAAAACCCGTGTCCATATATATATATATATATATATATATATATATATATATATATATATATATATATACATATATATATATATATTTATATATATATATATATATATATATATATATATATATATATATATATATATATATTGGACATTATTTTCCGTCGATTTCGACACATTTGATCCAAACATTTTATTGTTTATTTTCGTAATATTCTGTTATAGTAAAATGTGAATTACTGTTCATATATATATATATATATATATATATATATATATATATATATATATATATGATTTTTTGCGTCGATTTCGGCATATGGGTTCCCGTTGTTGTATTGTTTGAATTCATTTATGCTTAACCCTTAGATGACATTTAATCCTATAAGAAATTACCAACTAGTATACATATATATGACAAGTGTCCAAGCGATTCTATGGCTGCTGACCATTTAGCTATTTCTCTTTTTGACCGAAGATGATTCAAACCGTCACAATGAAAACAGAGAAAACCCTCACAACAATGTGAGGTCCTCGTTCTGAAGATTTCGTGTCCGATACTAATTGAAGACAAGTTGCGCTTTAACTTGTATTTGTACATAAAAAGTATTGCTTTACGTACCCTTTTCCTTTGTTTCTTAACCCTTCACCAGGTATTCTCAGAACATGATCAGACAACCGTAGTTTGTAACTTAATAATGGATAAATCAGGCCCAGAAATATTGCAGTTTCTGAAACGATCACCGTTGGATAATTGTAACTAAAGGTAATGCCAGAGATTTAACAGAGACAGCGTTTCTGAAATGCATCCAATTAGTGAATGGTATTCTTGTG
Source organism: Euprymna scolopes (assembly GCF_053919585.1). Classification (NCBI taxonomy): domain Eukaryota; kingdom Metazoa; phylum Mollusca; class Cephalopoda; order Sepiida; family Sepiolidae; genus Euprymna; species Euprymna scolopes. The sequence goes on along the minus strand of NC_136489.1, from coordinate 74,749,289 downwards.
TTGTGTTCAGGACTTAGAGACGTTCATAGGCATAGAAATAGCAGTTCAGTATATCATGATTTTTGTATCCTGTTGAATATCTCGTTCATTCTAAAAACGTTGACGGGCTTTCTAAAATCGCAAGTAACCGTAGAATTTATGGTAATATTTTCATGATCTAAGGATCCACTGTGGTTTATTTAAGAACCTTGAGAAGAAAAGAACTTGGCGTTCTTTTTTGCTATTCGGGAATATTTTTTAGCGCGGTTTGTCTTACCTCTGAATTGCTTTGGAGTTTGCCAGGGTTGATATCATATTTCTAGCTTTTGTAACGCCGCTTTTAACCGAAGTGATTTAAATGCCAATGTGAAGGGATCAAGTAGATATCTTGCATCTTACAACAATGCTGTTACAAGTGCAGCATCATCGGCAACATGTAAATCACGAATTATTTAAGTGCGAAGACAAGTCTTGGCTTTGAACGCCGTTGATTAAATAGCCCACTAAGTGTCCGGAATTGAAACTTGGCACCAGTGTGAACATCACTAAATGTGTATCCTAACATGCAGGAAAGGAACAGAGCAAAGACGACATGTGCGAATTCATACCTTTTTTACGTCCAATTTGTAACGTCAGAGCTCCTGATATACAAGCCATTAGACACAAAAGTAACCGTCCTTCCCCCATGAAACGAGATGATCACATTAACTATATTTCCCGCTTTTCCAATCTTTCGTCCAACCCTCCTAAAAGCATCGGAGCTGACAGTGGCAAATTCGTTCGTCAGGTCGACAAACACAATATAAATTCCTAATGTTTCTCTCGAATATTCTCTGAAATATATTGGAAGTAAAATATAACATAGATCGTACCACTACCCGACGAAAACTGCACTGTCACTCAGATTAGATTTTATTAAAAAAATCTTAATTATTATCTTTATTGTTAGTCTCCCCACGATTTTTCGAGCAATGCAAAGGAGTGATATGCCTCAATGATTGGCCGAACATTCTTTACTCCTTTATACTTATTCAGGTGCTTGATGAAATAATCATTATAATCCCGTTATACACGAGTTGCCTTCTATATCTTCACAAAAAACCTGGAGCTTTGTAACCAGTGCATGCCCACCACGTTTGTAAACTTCAGGCTTTATTACATCTTAAAGAGATGCCAATTTACCAGAAGCGATCTGTTTAATAGATTCGATGATTTTTTTAGTATATATTCCTTATCGATAAAAGAGCATTCCCGCGGATTGTGCTTAAGGCAGAAAAGCAAAATTTGTGAGCAAAATAATTAGCTGAGACTTTTATGGAATAACTTGGTGGTTTTACTGTCTGAAGCTTCTTGCAGTTCGATGGTTTTCGCAAATCACCAGCGTTTCTCCATGACTCTAATAATTATCACTATTGCATTGCTTGAAAGATACGTCCTTACCAGATATTTTTCTTCTATCCATGTATGCTGTAAATTATATTTTGGACCTCTGCATTGCTTTCGTCGAACCAGTGCTGGTGTTTCGATGTGGGACACCAAGATCTTTTACTCCAGTGGAGTACGTTGCTTTCTCCAACACCTTCCAAGAGCATTCAATATCATGAATGATATTGAAAGTGTTAGGACTCGACTCAAGCTTGTGCCAGATTCCAGATTTCTATTAAACCGTCATCAGAAGAAGGATATTGATGCGTTTAGGAACTGTTGAGTTTGTAACTGTTCGATTGTATGTGCGCAGAAGAAGTCAACTTCTTGAGAGTGGGTGATCGGAGAGGTAACAAAATGTGTGAAAAGACCGTGTGATGTTAAAGTCATTAGTTTTCCTCCACTTTTTATGACAAAGTCTAGCAGATGCCAGGCTGTAGAACGAGGGGGCAGCCATATGGTGCTACATTGGTTGCGCTGTTCGAACAAGGCATTGGTAATGTTCAAACCCCCTACACACAGTGAGAATTCGTACACTATCGCATTTACCCCGCTAACACCTATAAGCACCAAGAACATCATTTAAGGGCTAATTATCATGACTAACACAAGCGTTGAATTCACCAGCAAGAATATGTTTATCTTTGTGGTAAACTTTTGTAATGCCATCAGGAAGGAAACCTTCAAATTTTTGAATTAATTACTCCGATCTGACGAATGTTGAAGCGTACCAATTGATAGTTGTCAGCCTGGTGCTGTTCACGAATTCCAGAAAAAGTGTAATGATCTGATCAGAAATATATTTGGGTCAGAAAGATACTAATTTGACCCACGCCGTATTGAGGATGTTGGTTGTATTTCTTCCCTGATCAAAAAATATCCTATTCGCCCTTTTCAATTCTAAGTTCGTACTTTCCTGGCAAGCGTGTTTGACATAACACAACTAAACAACTAAAGAGACACACGAGCTGTTTTACGTACTGGTGCAAAATCATTAACCTGGAGCATACATATATTCTAGGATTTAAAAGAAAATTTCCTTTTTCGTTTCCGTTGCCGTATTCGCTTGTTCTGACTATCGATTAGGCTAGCCAGAAAGCTGCAGCGGACTGAAAAGTTTTGGGGTGAGCAAAAATGATAAGGTGTCCTTTTATCGCCCTCTACTAAGCATAGGAAATTTAGAGCTAATCCTGAAAAAGTGCTGCTTTGCCGATAATGGAGAATGCATACTGCTAAATACCTCAAGGTTTGTGCCATCAGCCTGACATTGTGCAGAGCTCCAGTTAGGGACTTTAGTGTTAACGTTTACCTGTTATGTTGCCTTCACATCATCGCCAGTGAACTGTTGCGAAAGCATAGTAAATTTATTCGAAAACAAAACAAAAACATGTTAAGTTATGACAACTTCTATATATATGTGGTCAATGCTAATAGTAGAAAACATTACAGCATGAAAATAGTATGCGCTTTACTGTTAATAAACATTTATACATATCTTCTATACACTTAAATATCTGTTGTTGCCATATGCTGAGTAACCAGCACATCGCAATCCCCAGGCCCGACAAAGTGGGTCTCTTTAATTGCAGCTATATCTACATCTAGGGCCACGAGATCCCTCAGCACGCGAGCAGCCTTGCTTCGGGATCTCATGCCCCTAGCATTTAACTAGCTAGGTTTAAGGTTGTTGCCATGATTCCCTAACTAGTAATATTCGTCTATCACGGGTCAAAAGTCATCGGGGGTAAGGACGCCAAAGGTCTGGCCGATGCTGCCAGTTAACAATTCCGTTGTTAACTGCCCTCCTCGGACCAGACCTCCCACGTCCAGGGGAAATGTAAACTTTAAAACTCTATAAAGGGAGGGGTGAACATATATCGGAACCCTTCCCTCACACTTTCCGTCTATTGTTCTCAATGAAGGATGCTCCTCTTCTACAAGCTTCAGCACTGGGATCGCTTCTTTGGCTTCTTTCAGCATCCTCCATATGGTTCTAACTCTTGCGCCCTTTTCTTTTCGGACAAAATTTATTAATAGGGGAACCTCGCAAGTTTCTCGGGTCTTCCACTTCTTTCCCCTCAACTTTAGTGAAATTCTTCAGCTGCTTTAAACTCCTTCTCTGGCTTCTGCTCAGATCAGTTTGAAGCTGTGCTATGTCCACTTCACATACTCTCTCTCCAGGCAAGAATGGCCGCTTTCTGGTCCTCTCGGTCTTGACCGACTTTCCTGGAGAGGTAGTGGTCTCTCCTTTTTCCTCTTTTTCTGCCATTTCTATTTCAGGAGCCTCTTCCTTAGGGGTGGTACAAAGGGGAGGATTATTCTGTCTTTGGAGGAACAGTTGCTGGTGGAAGTACGGGATTCCTTTTAGGACAGACTCTTGCTTTGTGTCCCGGCAGCATACAGTGCCCGCAATATGGCCTCCTCCCTTCCACGATGATTTACATCACCCATTTTTCGCATTTAAGTTGGGCTGGTATAGCGTTAAACTCAGCCCGGGTTAATTTAATTATTATCTTGTAATCCCTGGTGGTGATGTTTCTCAATCCTCGAACCGGGTTTAATGCCTCAACATCTCCGTATTGTGAGAATATGGCACCAAGGTGTTCCTCACTGATACAGCATGGGATTCCCATAATTGACAACGTTGTCCATCTCTGCTCAAAGTATTCAGGTTTATACCTCAGCTCTTTCCTCACAATGTCTTCTTTTGCTATCTTTGCTGCGTCTTCTGCGGTCGGGAGGAGTAGATTCAACATTGCATATCTACGTCGCACTATGTATGTTGCCAGGATTTTAAACTCCAGTAGCATGGCCATCATCTTTTTCTTGATTACGTCCGTGGGCCCTTTTTGTTTTGGTCTAGCGTCACCAGCGAAATTATCCTGGTTCTCAGATTTTCCAATGTGCCTGGAACTAATTTAATTACATTTCCCTCGGTCAGGGGCTTGTATTTTTCCTGGAAAAGCCGGCGGTACTCTTCCAAGGATTTCTTTCCATTTGGGGCCCAACTACTGCTGTTCTTCGGGCTTTTCTCTTCTGCCGCCGCAACTGGTTCAGCGTGCTTCAGCTTGCGCCATTCTGCCTTCTTCAGCTCTATACTTCCAGCTTGGCCTTGCTGCCTAGACTCTTCAAGGTTAAGAGATCTCCAATTCTGCAGTACCTGCTCACTTTTCTGTGGGCTGCTACCTGCTGATCTCACCACCCTCGGACTATCCCCGCTGTCTGGCGGTCTCGGCATCTTCCACGGACCTCCTGGCATGTCCGTCACATACTTGCCCCACGCATTCCTGGCCTTCTCTTCTGTTTAGGATATCACCGTGTCCTGTGATAGCCCTGCAAAAGCCCAGGGGTTGAGTAAAATCCTCCAATGGTTCTGCTTTCGTTGCACTGGTAAGTGCCGTCTCCTCCTCCATGGACAGCTGACGTGTGTTATCACTGGATGTTGACGGCTGCGGGGTGTCACGGGGTGTGGCAATCTTCTCTTTGAACTTTGCTCCGGGGCCCACCCCTTCCGGCTTGGCTGTAGGAGCTGGAGAGTCATCAACCCTCAGCAAAGGGGTACACGGCTTGGATCCCTCCACGACAAACACAGGTGGTGAGGGTGATTACTCATAGCTTGATGTTGGGGATCCCCCGGGTGTGGCATCTCCCATCTCGTATACAAAGGCTGTGGGCGAGATGGTTGCCCTCAGTACTGAGGTACCACCGGATGTGGTACCCGCCGAAACGATCTCTGGGGTACCACCGGGTGTGGTTCCCCCCGCACGCGCACTGGAGCACCACCGGGTTTAGGTCCCCCCTCAACAACGGCCCTAGGATATCACCGAATATGATACCCCCCCCGACAACGGCGCCGGAGCACCACCGGGTGTGGTGCTCCCCAACAACGGCTCTGGAGTGTCACCGGATTGGCACTCCCACTCAACGGCACTGGAGCACCACCGGGTGTTGTGACCACCGACACGGTCGCTACACCAGGGGCGTCCCCCATGGTGAAGAGGCAGAGGCCTGTTCCCCTTAGGTGTTGGCCCAGTGCCCTTCTCCTACCCCCCGATTTGGAAACAAGGGGGACCTTCGCCTAAAAATGCACGTCAGTTTCCCCTAGCCCGGTCGGCTGCTTAAGTCGGATCCAGACACAGGACTATCTGAAAAAAATAGAAAAAAGCAGTTAGTGGTAACCAAAACAATGTTCTAAGGACCACTCACCCAAAGAATTGGGCCGGTGCTTTGAGGTCAAACAAAACCCATTGAACTTGACCAAAAGTTGGTCAAGTGGGCGGTCGCTGGTCTTTGAAAAAGAGAAAGCCTAGTATACTGTGAGAACAGATACTAAACTTTGATCTTGGTTCAAAATGCCAAGAACAACAGGGTGTTTATTTGCTTCCCCACCGAGCAAATTAGGCACAAGGTCGATTTTAAATATGAGGAATGAAGGGGAAATGGGGACCAGCTCCCCGGGGAGTAACGGGCTGGATAGTGACAATTGGTATGAAAGGTTGCCATTACATTGACCAAGGTCTTATATATGGGGTCGCCCCCACATATCGTCTTTGCTTGCAGTATCT